>NC_056743.1:1703747516-1703830274 GCF_019279795.1 Protopterus annectens | reverse complement strand
AAAGTGTTAAAAATTTTTTTCCAGAGGTGCATCAAGTAACTTACCTGCAATGCCTTTCTATCAATAGGCTCAGGAGAGGCTAATTTTTTTCTGTAAATCATCCAGTAAAAAATCCTGGTACTGAAACATATGAAAAAGGCAATTAAGTGACCTCATGGCTAGGGTGGTAGAGGTATAAACCTTTTTACCCCATCTCTCCAGGGACCTAGCTTCCCTATCCGCTGGCAGTGGATTCTTGGCAGTGGAAGTAGCCACTCCCTTGGGGCCCTGTGAAATAGTTTCTAGATCCACAGAGTGGGCCTTAAAGAGATGTTTGTGAATGTCAGGGACCTTATAACATCTGTCTGGCTTGACAGGAGCAGGGGGGAAGAGAATCAGGGTTAGCACTGTAGTTGGAGAAAACATCATCTAAAACATCCATAACTGGAGGAACAGCTAAAGGTCTGTGCTGGGGAAGCTTAAGGAAGGTTCGTAGTCTTTTCCTGGAATCAGAGAATTCCTGACCCTGCCATTTAAAATGTTCCCTCATACAGTGTAGGACTTCACCAAACGAGAAATCCTCTGGAGGAGAGGCAGAGGGAATTGATTCCTCAGCATCCAAATCCTCATAGGGCTGGAAGGATTCTTCTTGAGTATCTGAATGCTCAGAATCCCCAGAGGCTTCATCTGAAGAGAGGTTGTCAGTCTGCTCAGTTCTGAGCCTTTTCTCTGCAGGAGGCTGAGAGCCTCTGTCTGGGTGAGGCTGAGATCCCCTAATAAGAGAAATAAGAACTGCAGCAAGAGACATGATCTGTTTATCAGAAGAAGGGGCCTGGGCAGCAGGTTTAGGATGGGCCTTCGCCTGACTGGCGGCCTTAGCACGTGCAAAGGCCTTGATGGACATGGAAACAGGAGGCCTAGCAGCCCCACGTGCAGGAGTAACCTTATCTACAGGAATGGTGTCGGGTAGATCCAGAACTTCGGTTTCCGGAGGAAAATCCACAACAGGCACCGGAGTGGTCTCCGAAACCGAAGGACGTGTTAACGCTGTGTCATCGGCCTGGAGCGGCTGAATTACCGCTTCCGAAGGGACCAAAACACTAGCGGAGGGTTTGGGAGAAGCATCGGTGGAGGGTGCGGGCCGAGGATGTCGGTCCCGGTCCTTGCGTTTTTTGGTAGACTGAGTTGTCGGTTGATCCGACGGCATGATATACGTGAAAGATTCGCCGAAAAAGTCTTCGGCAAATTCTGCCCGGTGCCTGAGTGCGCTTATTAAAGCAAGCACAGGCAGCACAGGCCGAGACGTCGTGGTCTGGGCCCAGGCAAGGAAGGCAGTAAGAATGGAAGTCCTTATGAGGTATTTGTTTACCACAAGACAAACAATTATTAACTTTCTCAATTTGTTCTGACATCGGCTGAGGCAAGAAAAAATGTTCCCCAACGGGGTACTTAGCTTTTAGATGACTTCGGTACTGAAAACACAGGAGCTGACCGACCGGCACTTGCGAACTGCTTCTGCTTCAGGCACCGTGCGGCAAGAAATTCTGAAGAAGATGGCGTCGGCCGATGCCTTTATACTCCAGCCGTTCTGACGTCGGAGAGGAGGCGACACCAGCCGACGCCAGACCCAGACTTTGGAATCCGGCCGACCGAGGGCTGCCTGAGGCAGGACAACCCATATGTTATGACTGCAGTTGCATTCTTGAAGGACATCAGCATACGTGACGCCCCACCCTTCCCTCTGGGCCAGTAATCAAGGACCCTCAATCCTCACCACTGGCACCTGTGAGGGACGCTCACTGGGAGGATAACAGGTACACATAGAATATTTCCAGACGCAGCTCTTTACATCAAGTGCAATTTCCCTGAAGAGCACAGAGACCACAGTCAGTCTGGGGTTGGTTTCTCCTTCTTTCTCCAGATCTCCAGTAAGACACCCCACTGGCACAGCTATACAGTTGAGATCTCAGCTGAGTGTCCTAAAGCCAAGGTCTCCAGCACCCTCTCTGTCCAACCAGTGCTGTGTGTTCCTGCTCAAGTAGCTGACACGCAAACACACACACACACACACACACACACACACCCTTCTGCCCAGACTATAAGGTAATGACTGCCACCAGACACTCCTGCCAGCTACCTTAAGGCTCATCTAAAGGTACCCAATAAACTGTGAAATTAATATAAACATAAATGGTAGTTTGACCAATGGCAAGGCTATTAGAAGTGTTCCACACAGTGTCACCAAATAAATATGCAAGTACTCTCAAAACGTAAATATCTCTACAAAGATCAGCCACAATGAAAGGTTTAAATATATTTAATAATCAATAAAAGAAGAAGAAAACACTAATATGTTCACAGTGAGTTCAGAACCATAGGAAATACTTAATACCATGGAAGGATAGGCTCAGGAAAAGAAAAATAGCAGCTAAACTAAGCTTCACTACATTCCTGACTGTATGTAAGAGAACTATACTATTCCCTAATAACTTACTTAATAGAGCAAGGCAGATGTGGTGAATGGTTCTTGCTGCCAGGCCCAAGACAGATTACAGAATGCGCAGTCTCACTAAGATACTTCTCAAAATAATATCTAAAATATTACTTCTGAGATAGCTTGCAGAATTATATAACTTCTGGGCATCTGACTTCCAGATACAATGCAAACCCCATTTGTTGGAAGCTGGCAGGACTAAGCACCTACCTGTAAAAATACATGCACAAGGGCTTTTGCTCAGACCTTTAGCAGGTGCTGGAAGTCATAAAACAATTGCATACCTCCACACTTCCACAGCAGTAATTAGTTCACCCCAAATACAATGCATAAAGATTCCTAGTACAGACTGTCTGACTCTGGCTGCACTTAAACCTGTGAAAATGCATCTTTATGGCCTAGCCAGATATTTTTCTAAAGTTTGCTGGACTGAGGTTAACCTCCTGATTTCCAGTTTCCTCTGTTAAAACATATACATTTAAACAGTTACAAAAGTGCATGTACATTTCTGTTCCCTCAAGTAGGGCACACTGTAGATACATTTCAAACACAAGTATTTTACAAATACCTTTTCAACAGAAATGTCTGTACAAATCAATTTGATATACACATGACATACAGTTCTAATACATTTGTAACATCAGCATTGTTTATAAATCAGTCTGATATTCACAAATAACATGTAATTTACAAAATTACAGCTAGCTGTGCTGGCAGTAGCTCCTCCTGTCATACCACAATTCAAGGTTCTACAGCAATTAAAGGCCTAGAAATGGTTAGGTTCTCTCTTGCCTCTCAAGTGCGAACCAAAGTACTTTTTGATATTTACTGTAAACTGGACAAAGTGAAGAGCTATAACACTAAGTCAGTAAGAAAGCAAATTATACTTATCCTAGATATTACAAGGCTGGCAGTTTGTCAAAGCCAGTATAACACTGTCACACACAGTAGTACAACTGTTTAGCACTGAGCAGCTCTGCGCTAATGAAAACAAGACCTCACAAACTCTGGCATCTTACAACACAGAATGTACGATGCCTGCAAAGTGAAAACGTGCTGTGAAGCTATATCCCAAGCTAACATGGTTAGTCTGCGAAGGGGTTATGACCTGGTTACCCTTGCTTGTTGATGTACCTCATGAATGTAGTAGCTATCTGTAACCGCGTCAAGCAGTCCAAGGAACCAAAGATGGTTCTGGGTGTTGGATGCCCTGATAAGGCAAGTATCTTAAAGCTTAGGTGCTTGCATTTGTCCTTGGTGCTCCACACCCCCTGCATATTTATCCCCCATGAAATGGCTCCACAAGCAAAGTCCAAAGCATGTATGGTGACTGCTTTGGAGCAGGGAGGGAGAAGGAGAGAGACCAGATTTTAAGGCCATCTGTTATCTCCACCAAAAGAGTTCTCTTCTGACAAACCCCAGCACTAGGATTTGAAAAGTACAGTTTTGTACCTACCATAAATGTAGATGTCCGATAGGAATGCATCTGCAGTCCTTACAAATGGGTTGTCCTGTCGTCAGGCAGCCCTTCGGTCGGCCGGATTCCAAAGTCTGGGTCTGGCCTCAGCTGGTGTCGCACTTCACCCGACGTCATAGCTGCAGTTATTCGGGTATAAAGGCATCAGCCGACGCCATTTTCCTCAGTGTTTCTTGCCCCAGATGCCAGGTGCCCTCTTGGAAGGCTAAATTTGGATAAATGCCAATGATTCCAAATAGTAGAGAGCAAACACAAAAAATAAGCATGTATGTACATATATACAACAAATACACCATAATAGATTCCCCCAGCTAGCTATAAGATGGGCAAATACCCTAGGAGCACCACAGAGGGAAGGGGTGGGTAATCCTGACTGCAGATGCATTCCTATCGGACATCTACATTTATGGTAGGTACAAAACTGTACTATGTCCTTCAAGGATGCATCTGCAGTCCTTACAAATGGGTAGGATACCATAGCCAAACTGGGGGAGGTGGACAAATAAAGTTATGGTGTAGTTAGGATCCCTTGCAAAACAGCAGTGGCAAAGCCTGCTCGGGATCTAGAGTATAAAGGTAAATTATAATGCTTGGCAAATGTATGCACGGAGCTCCAAGTAGCAGCTTCTAAAATGTCCTTGGTAGCCACTCCTCGTAAGAAGGCTGTGGTAGTGGCTGTTGCCCTTGTAGAGTGAGGCCTGATGTTCTCTGGAGTTTTCTTTCCATGGTAGGAGTAACAAAATCTAATGCAATTTCCTATCCACTTGGAGATTGTCTGTTTTGAAATTGCTTTTCCTTCCCTTCCTGTTGCATATGCTACCAGTAGCTGGTCAGTTTTTCTATTGCCCTTGGTCCTGTCCAGGAAATAGCGTAATTGTCTATGCACATCCAAGGTATGTAATAGTCTTTCTCCCCTGTTCTGTGGGTTAGGGAAGAATGTAGGTAGGTGGATAGCCTGATTTAAGGAAACTCTGGAAACCACCTTAGGCATAAAGGAAGGATTTGTTCTCATGGACACTCTATCTTGATGGAAGATCAGGAAGGGTTGTACTGCCATTAATGCCTGAAGTTCAGATACCCTTCTTGCTGAAGTGATTGCGAGCAGGAAAGCAGTCTTCCACGATAAGTATTGCAAATCTGATGTTGCTGCTGGTTCGAAAGGAGGAAGTGTCAATTTTTCTAGCACAAAGTTCAAGTCCCATGCTGGTAATGGTGGCTTCCTAGGAGGCTTTACATTTTTAATTCCTCTCAGAAACTGTCTTAGCAGAGGATGTGAGAAGACAGGAGGATCCAAGTCGTACTCTGCTGAAATAGCTGATGCATGAATCTTGATGGAGGAGTAGGACAGGCCTGTGTGGAAGAGCTCTGCCAAGTATTCCAGAATGTTGGCTATGTTTACCAGTGACACATCTTCTCCGTTTTCAGTACTCCAAATGAGATATCTTTTCCATTTTGCTGAGTAATTTTTTCTTGTTGAGGGTCTGCGAGCCTCAAGGATAATGTCTTTAACCCTTTGGGATAAATTTGGGTTAATTGGTCTTATGCAATGTTCCAGGCAGTCAGCTGCAGAGTTTTCAGGTTGGGATGCAGATTGTTGTAATTGTTCTGTGTTAACAGCAAGGGAACCAGGGGAAGTGGCCACATTTGTTCCCGAGACAGGCTCCTCAGTAATGGGTACCAATGTTGCCTTGGTCAGTCTGGAGCTATCAGAATGATCCTTGGACGGTCCTCTTTGATCTTCAATAGCACTTTGTGCATCAAAGGAAGTGGTGGAAATGCATATGCTGCCAGGTTTTTCCAACTGAAGGATAGGGAGTCCACCTTCCAAGCAAGTGGGTGGTACATCCTTGTGCAGAATTTCTTTAGTTGGTGATTGTGTGGGGATGCAAATAAGTCTATTTCTGGGAGTCCCCATTGTTTTGTAATGGTTTTGAAGATGTCCGGGTGCAGCATCCATTCGTGGCCATCCGTGGTTGTCCTGCTTAAAATGTCTGCTAGGATGTTTTCTTTTCCTGGTACAAAAATTGCTTTCAACTGTATGTTGTAGCTCAGGGCCACATTCCAGAGATCCAGTGCCATCCGGCAAAGAGGGTATGAGTGTGTGCCTCCCTGTTTGTTGATGTACCACATAACTGTGGTGTTGTCTGTCCTTACCATCAGTAGGCCTTGCTGAAGGAATGGTCTGAATGCCTGAATTGCCAGTTTTACTGCCAGCATTTCCTTTAGGTTTATGTGTAGGTGCAGTTGGTTTTGAGACCATAAGCCTTGTATGCACTTGTCCAGCATGTGCGCCAACCGAGGTCTGAGGCGTCTGTCGTGATGGTTTGGCTTGGTTGAGCACTGTGAAAGGGCAATCCTGTGTTTGATTGACAAGCCTGAGCCCACCAAAGGAATTCTTGCTTCAGGCATGGAATAATGTGAATCTGGGTTTCCAAGCTGTGCTTGTGTTGAGACCATAAATTCCTTAGGTACCACTGTAGTTTTCTCATATGCAGCCTGGCATGAGGAACCATTATTATGCAGGATGCCATGAATCCCAAGGCTTGCAGAACTTTTCTTGCTGTCAGATGGTTCTGTTTTGTTAAGGCCAGGAAGTAGAGAGGTAGCTGCTCCTGTTTTTCTACTGTTAGGAATGCCATTTGCCTTGTTGTGTCCAACTCTGCACCCAAAAAGGTTATTCTCTGGGATGGTATCAGTCTTGACTTTTTTAAATTGACTGTGTATCCCAGGGCTTGTAGCAGATAAATGACCCTTTGTAAATCTTCTGCTAGCTTGCTTTCGTTGTCCGCTTGTATCAGGCAGTCGTCCAGGTATGGGTAGATTTGGATTCCCTGAAGCCTGCAATGAGCAATTACTGATGCCAGGCATTTCGTGAACACTCTGGGCGCAGTAGATAAGCCAAAGGGCAATGCTGAGAATTGATAATGCTCTGATCCTGCAAGAAATCTGAGGTATCTTCTGCAGTTTGGTCGTATGGGGACGTGCAGGTATGCCTCCTTGAGATCTAGAGTCACCAGCCAAGACTCCTTGCCCAGCATGGGAAGAAGCTGCTGTAAGGTCAGCAATTTGAATTTTGGAACAATAAGGAATGTGTTTAAAGCAGACAAGTCTAGAATAGGTCTCCATGTGCCTTCTTTTCTTGGTACCAGGAAGAGTCTGGAGTAAAATCCCTTCCCTTGCTCCATAGATGGTACCTTTTCTACAGCTCTCATCCTTAATAACTGAGATATTTGTTTTAGTGCTTCTGCCTTTTGATCTGGAGGTAGGTTTGGCATTCCTCTCTTCCCTGGTAGAGTATGGAAGTGAAACCTGTAACCTTGGTCTATTATCTGTAAAATCCACTTGTCTCTTGTGATGTAATGCCAGTTTGTCGTAAATAAGGCTAGCTTCCCGCCTAAGGGTGCTTGTAGTTGTTCCCTGGTAGGCGGTGCCAGAGCCAAGTCACTGTGATTGACCAGTAGTTGTGGTGGTGGCTGTGTCTGTGGCTGTGCCTCGCTGGTTGTTGCCCTGCCACTGACGTCCTCTGTAAGCACCCCTGGATTGGCCTCTGCCTCTTGAACACCTATTCCTGCCTCTCTGAGTTCTGGAGGAGTCTGGAAAGGACCAATTCTTGGAGGGCCAATTCCTGCTAAACCTCGGTGGTTGGACCTGCAAGAAATCTTTTACTGTTTGGACAGATTTTGCCTTCTCTTCCATCTTCTTCAGTACTTGTTGTGCAGGAGAGCCAAACAAATTAATCTTATCCATAGGAGCATCTAATAGTTTTGATTTGACATGGTCTGGTAAGGCCTGTTCTTTTAGCCATGCATGCCTTCTGATGACTGTGCCAGTCATGGCTGATCTAAAGGAAGCCTCCAGTGCATCATAGCCGCATTTTAGGGAATGGTTACTGACTTGTTGAATGTTATGTACCATTTCCTGCACATATTTTTGTCTACTGTTTCATCTGAGGACACTTTTTTGGTTAACTGATCTAGTAAAAATTCTTGATACTGCATCATGTGAAATTGACAGTTCAAGGCCCTAGCTGAAAGAGTAGCAGAAGTGTAAACTTTTTACCCCATCTCTCTAAGGATCTAGATTCCCTTTCAGAGGGAGGGTTTTGGCAGAGGTGGCTGCTACAGCCTTAGGTCCTTGGGAGATAGTCTCTGGATCTGCAAGGGGAGCCTTATATAAGTGATAATGTGTGTCCGGGACCCTGTAGTATCTATCGGGCTTAACAGGGGCCGGGGGCAGAGAATCAGGAGCAGTACAAGCATCATTAAATGCATCATCTACAACAGAAAGAACTGGAGGTATGGCTAAAGGCCTATGTTGTGGTAAATGCAGAAAAGTTCTAAGCCTTTTTCTGGAATCTGGAAAATCCTGGCCCTGCCACTGAAATTGTTCCCTCATGGCATGCAGGGTTTCCCCAAAGGAAAATTCCTCAGGCGGAGAGGCAGAAGGAATGGACTCTTCACCATCAGTGTCTTCATAAGGGGAGTATGGGGCCTCTGGAGGGTCTGTATCAATTGAATCATCAGAGGAATCATCTGAAGACAGTGGCTCAGGGGGCTCTGCTCTAGGCCTCTTTTCTGGAGGCGGATGAGAGGCTCTGTCTGGTTGAGGTTGGGATCCTCGGATTAAAGAAATGAGATCCTGTGCTAAACTAAGCATTTGTGAACTAGAGCTAGGGCTGTGAGAGGGGGGCTTTGCAGGCACAGATTTTGTAGTTTTAGCTGCTTTAGCCCTGTTAAAGGCCTTAATGGACATGGCTGCAGGTGGCCTAGCAGCTCCACGTGCAGGGGTTGAAATATCCAAGGGAATAGTGTCTGATCATTCCTGAGAAACTGTAACAGTAAGTGGGATATCAGAAGCCGATTCCACGAGGTTAGCAGAGGCCTCGGCTGGAGGAAGATTTTCGGCTGAAGGTGGAACCGCTTGCTCGGTTTCAGCCGAAACCAAGACACTCGCGGTTGGCTTAACTGTGGTTTCGGCGAAACCGGACCGCGAAGTCGGTCCTTTCCTGCGCTTTTAGAAATTTGAGTCGGAGGATCCGACGGCATAATATAAGCAAATTCGAGCGAAAAACTCCTCAGCAAACTCCGACCGGCGTCTAAGCGTGCCGGTTAAAAGAAGCACAGGCTAGACAAGCTGCGACGTCGTGGTCTGGGCCTAGACAAGGTAAGCAGTAAGAGTGGAAATCTTTATGAGGTATTTGTTTCCCACAAGTTAAACAGTTATTCACTTTTTCTGACATCGGCTGAGGCAAGAAAGAGTCCCCAACGGGTACTTAGCTTTAGAAGTCTTCAAGTAGTTTTGGTAGTAGTAATCTCTGGTTCTGACCGACCGGCACTTGCGAACAGCTTCTGCTTCGGGTGCCACGCGGCAAGAAAGACTGAGGAAAATGGCGTCGGCTGATGCCTTTATACCCGAATAACTGCAGCTATGACGTCGGGTGAAGTGCGACACCAGCCGAGGCCAGACCCAGACTTTGGAATCCGGCCGACCGAAGGGCTGCCTGACGACAGGACAACCCATTTGTAAGGACTGCAGATGCATCCTTGAAGGACATCGATAAAGGGTGTTGATGCTTGGACCAAAGATTTCAGTTACCACTGTCTCCTTCTCATGTGCAGTCTTGCCAGGGGTATCATGAGAATCATACATGCCATGAAACCAAAAATCCTGAGGTATTCCCATGCAGTGACCAACGTCTGAGAGAAAAACTTCAGAAAAAGATATAGATTTATTTATTTTTTTTGTTCAAAAGATGCTCTTTGAACTGAGGTGTTTAGTTGACATCTTAGGAACACAATCCTGTGTAAAGGAGTCAAGACAGACTTGAACATTCTCTTGAAATCACAGCTTGTGTAAGACATCTCACCCCCAAGAGAAATTCCAGACACACTGCAAAAATACGCAAGATGTCTAAAAATTACAAAAATGTAGATATCCTGTAGCCTGCAAATAGCTATAACTAGAGTTAAACACTGTTAATATTTTTGATGCAGTGGATAATCCAAAGGATATGGCAGAAAAATGATAAGGTTTGGTGCGTCTGGATTACATTAAGAAATGTCAGAAGTCTGAATGAATGATAAAAAGAAATTATGTACTCACCATAACGTTCCATGTTTGTAGTCCATCTCGCCCTTCATTCTTACATATTGGATCAGAGCCAATCCTCGGCCTATTTACAAGCTGGAAGACTTCTAGTTGGCTCGTGGCTAGGCAGGTATCCCATGGTGCACCAGTACAATCCCCAGATCTTGTTTGCTGCTAACTACTAGACATAATAAAAAAATACAGAAAGAAGCCAACAATGAAAGGTCTCCAAGTGAAAAGATAATCTTTTTTTCTGTCTCCAGGTACTTCCAGGATGGGGGGTAGGAGGGTGGGTTCATAAGAATGAAGGGAGAGATTGACTACAAACATGGAACGTTATGGTGGGTACATAACTTTTATGTTCTGTAGTCCTATCTCGCCTTCATTCTTACATATGGGACAGCGGTCCCTAGCACCTTATTCTTGGGTGGCTCAATGAAAAATACTCCCGAGTACTGTGGAACCAAAAGATGCTCTACCCCTGGAGGTTAGATCCAATTTGTAATGAGTAATAAATGTGTGAGGGGTAGCCCAAGTTGCTGTTGCACAAATATTATCAAGTGGGACCCTGGCCTGAAAGGCTGCAGAGGTAGACTGAGATCTAGTAGAATGAGCCTTGATTTTGAATGGAAAATGTCTACCCTCAGAGGTGTACATGTAAGCTATACAGCTAGAAATCCAATTTGAGAGGGTCACTTTAGAAACTGGTAAGCCTGACCGGGATTCGGAGAAGGAAATAATTGATATGATTTCCTGAATTCCTTCGTCCTGTGCAAATAAAAAACGTAACTGTCTATGGACATCCAACTGATGAAACCTGTATTCTGCTGCGTTGGAAATGTTTGGAAAGAACACTGGAAGGTCTATGGACTGGTTCAAAGTGTTATGGGAACAGACCTTGGCGACAAAAGAGGGATTAGTAAGAATAGATACTCTGCCTTTGTGAAAAATCAGATAAGGAGGTTTTACAGATAATGCTTGCAACTCTGACACTCATCTGGCAGATGTGATAGCCACCAGAAACAAAGTATTCCAAGACAAAAATTTCAAAGGCGATGAATGAGAAGGTTCAAAGGGTGGAGACGTCAATTTGTATAGCACAAAATTTAAATCCCATGAAGGAACGGGGTCTTAATAAAGTGGCACCTCTGAGGAAGGTTTTGCACAGCCTATGTGACATCAGATTAGAATCTTGTATGCCTAGATGAAAATTAGAAATCGCTGCCAATTGAACCCTGATAGTGGCAGCCACGGATCCCTGGTGGAAAAGTTCAGACAGGAACTCCAAAACCACTGGAATGGAGGCGGTGTAAGGGTCAACATTCTTTTTCTCAGCCCAGATAGAGAATCTCCTCTATTTGCTGGAATATAGTCTCCTAGCGGAGGGTTTATGAGAGGATGTTAGTATATGAGTCACAGAGGGTGAGAAGTCCTGAAGCCTGACAAGGGATGGAACTGGATCAGCCAAGCTGTCAAATTGAGGGTGTGTAAAGTGGGATGAAGTGAGCCTGATGTGTGTCAAGAGATCTGGTACAGGGTCCAGAATCCAAGGATCTTCTAGAAGAGGCCCGAGAAAGGGAAACCAAACCGGACGAAGCCAGTAAGGAGCAATGAGGATCAGTTTGCATCCCAGTTGTTTCACTTTCTGAATAACCTTAGGTATGAGAGGAAAGGCATAAAGGAGATCCAGGGGCCAATCGTGAACAAGTGAGTCTCTCGGTGACTCCCCTGGAGGGGGGATGAGGGAGAAATAGCTGCTGCATTTGGCATTAATTGGGCTGGCAAAGAGATGACACAGCAAGGCTGTCCCCATCTGCAGAAAATCCGCTCTGCTATCTCCTGTTTCAGAGAGACACTCGTGAGACATCAAGATTGACTGGCTGAGCTTATCAGCTATCACGTTGGTTGTCCCTGGAATGTGCATTGCCACCAGAAAACACGGGGAAGATATAACTCATTTCCAAACTCAAATGGCCTCTCGACAGAGTGGGTATGATCTGGTTCCGCCCTGTTTCTTGATATACCATACTATCGACATGTCTGATTGTACTGCGATCGTCCCCAGAGGAAGAAGGTCGTGAAGTGCTTGCACTGCCCTCATCTCTAGAACGCTGATATGCAGATGAGCCTTGTGATCTTGCCACGTGCCTTGGACAGTCCTGCCTAGATAGTGACCCCCACCCTATCTGTGAGGCATCCATGGTCACAGTGGCAACTGGTTGGCGAGGAACAAAGTGCCCGTGGTTAACTGATTGCGTAGAGTCCACCAAATGAAGTCCTTCTTGCAAGAGTCTGTCAGCAGTATGTGATGAGATAATGGTAGGTGCTGAAAGGACCATTGGGACGATAGCAGTCACTGAAGACTCCTCATGTGTAGTCTGGCTAGTGGTACTAGTAATATGGTGGGAGCCATGGTCCCTAGAAGCTGCAGAACAGTCTTAGCCTTGACTTTTCATAAGGGAAGACTAAGCTGAATTTTAAGAATCACATTCTGTGCTCTTTCTACAGGAAGGCGAGCCAACATGCTTACTGCATCTATCTCTGCGCCTATAAAAATCACAGATTGAGAGGGCAATAAGGCAGATTTTTCCCAATTTATAGAAATCCTCAACTGGGCACAAAGTTGTATGGTAGCGTCCCTGGTCTGAAGAAGTAGATGCCTGCTGCGGGCGGTCAAGAGCCAGTCGTCCAGATATGAAAACACCTGAAATCCTCAACGTCTCAGGTGAGCTGTCACTACTGCCATACACTTGGTAAACACACTGGGGGCTGTGATGAGACCAAAGGGCAGAGCACGAAACTGGTAATGACTGGCTCCAAGCTGGAAGCGTAAACGACTCCTCGACAGCCTGTCCATTTTTATGTGGTAGTAAGCGTCTTGGAGATCTACTGAGCACATCCAATTGTCTTTCCCTAATTAACAGCAGCACAGACTGCAGTGTCACCATCCGGAACTTATCTTTCTTTACTGATTCATTCAATCTGCTGAGGTCCAAGATGGGCCTCCAGTCCCCTGTACTTTTTGGCGCTAAAAAGAATCTGGAGTAAGTTCCGGATCCAATTTAGTCTGCTGGGATGTTTGGATGACGGTTTTTGTCAGCAACTTGTTGACCTCCACAGCTGCCTTATCTTGTGATTGGGTGGAACATCCAGGATCCACTTGGGAACATAAGGTGGAAGAGAAAAGATGACATAACCTTTGGTAATAATTCTTTGTACCCATTTGTCTTGAGTGATACTTAGCCAGGCTTCTGGATACAAAGAAATGCGACCCTCGACCAGCTCCAGAGAATCACAGTCAGGCCTCACATCAGCAGCGCTGGTAAGGCTGGCCCCCGAAATGAATCACGGCCTCCTTGGTTTTGCGGTCAACCCCTGCCTCTAGGGCGATGTCTACCATTTCCTCCTCCTCCTCTGCCTCTGGAGGAGTCACCCTGTGCATCTTGGAAAAACCTCTGGGACTTCTTGAACCACATTTTACCACCCCTCTGACCCTTAGGGTATGGTCTAGAGTTGACAGTAAAACGTA
The DNA here is from genome assembly GCF_019279795.1 of Protopterus annectens. Classification (NCBI taxonomy): domain Eukaryota; kingdom Metazoa; phylum Chordata; order Ceratodontiformes; family Protopteridae; genus Protopterus; species Protopterus annectens. The sequence goes on along the minus strand of NC_056743.1, from coordinate 1,703,816,708 downwards.
CTCCCACAGCAGAGTGTGTTTTCCCTTTTTTTCGCACCGGGTGAGAGTGTCCTTTACATTGGGTCCAAATAATGAGGAACTGTCGAAGGGGGCATTGGTAAAGGTAGACTTGAATGGCTCCGCAAAATTACACAAACGCATCCAGGAATGACATCTTAAGGAAATTTCTGAACTCGCTGCTCTACTCGCTCCATCAGATGCATACGAGATGAGCCTCATGGACGAGCTGACAATAGCATTCAAGGTGGACAACTGGGCAGACACCTTGTCAGAGACTCCCTCAGTACATGTACCTTGTAGAGAATCTCCTAACTCCTTAAGGAGATCTCTCTGAAGCCTCGTGAAGTGTGTAAGGTAGTTCAGCAATCTGAGAGTAAATGCCGCTGAAGAGAAGATACGCTTTCCGTATCTGTCATATTTCATCGCTCGAGACTCCTTATTCAGCGGATGAACAGAAGTAGTCTTTGCTAGCTCCTCCTTAGTGTCCTCCGCCACCACCACCACGGCATCTACAGGAACACCTTCAGATAAAAATTCCTTTTCTCTGGGTGCAGAGAGAAAGTTATATGGTCTCCTGGGGAATGGCTCCGGCATCAGGAGTATCCCTAACTAGCTCCATCAGTTCGTCAAAAGGTGGAGACTCCCAAGAGGCTGAAGGTTGAGACCCGAAAGCCTTCAGGTACACTAACTCCTCATCAGAAGGGGTGACAGTGAGCCAGCTGCACCTCTGCTTAAGGATTTCCTGGATGTCTCTAAAGGAGACATCAGAGGACGACTTGTGGGACCCTTCTGACTCCTCGCGGTCAGTGTCGAAAGTCAGAGACTCATCCTGGGAGTCTACATGCTTCCTCTTACATGTTCTTTTCCGTGGGGGCTCCTCAGAAGGATATTCTGGGGAGGTCTCGGAAGAGTGTGGGGCACCAGCCGGTGGCTCCTGAGGTTGTGGGTCTCTGCTGTCCAGGGAGAGAGTAGGAGCTGAGACAGAAGTAGGTGCCCTTGGGGGAAGAGTGTCAGTACCCCTGGTAGGAGCTGAAGATCGGGACAGCACACTCATCATCATCTTGAATGCCGACCTCTCCGGCTCCGAAGACCTCCTCGGTTCTGAAGAGGCTGAAGATGCCACCGCCTCAGAGACAGACGCAAGATCCAAACTCACCCTCGCCGATGCGCCAAGAGGGAAGTTCGGTTCCAGGTATCCCTGTCGGGGCCGACCGGGGAATTTCGGCTCCTAGACACCACAGATGGCACAGAGAGTGTCGGAGTGGGACTCTGCTCTGAAACAACCACAGGGGGAGCTGGAACTGAGGGTTCAACCAGCGGTACCAAACACTCCAGCTCCGAAAGGCCAACAAGGCTTGGAGAAGGAATCTCAGAAAGGGGCTTAACTGACTCAAGTGGCCCCAGAACTGACTGGGTCAGAGCAAACAATTTCAGTAGGGCAGAAGCCTTCAAATGTCTCAGCACAACCCTTTCCACATCTCCTTCCGATAAACTCCTGGAAGACCTGGAGGATAGAGTAGGAGAACGGGATCTCTGCAGTATTGGTGACTTCAATGTAGGGGAGACCGGTAAGGGTTCCATACACCGGCTCCATTAAATAGTCGCAGTGGTTAGCTCCGAGCTACTTGGCGCCAACCCTGTAATAACAGTTGTACAACTCTCAATATGCTCCGAACTCTGTGGAGCCGATGAGACAGTAATTTTAAGAGGAGGCTCCGACACACCAGCTGGTGCCGGGAGGGCCTCATAGAGAACTTGGATGTTTCCTTTTTCAATCCCCAAGATCTAGCAGAGGAGGAAGAGCTAGCCAGATCTTCCTCAAAAGAAGGTTTTAGGAGACCTTTTAGAATAAGCTTATGATTTCTTTCTTGCAACACCCTAGCACTAAAAGAGTGGCAAAATAAGCAAGTTTCCTGTAAGTGGATGGCCCCAAGACAGTAAACACACTGTGGCCATCCGTTATAGACATCCTCTGTGGACATTTTATGTATTTTTGAAGCCAGATAGCTTATGGTCCTTGCTTTCCTTAGACATTCTCAAAGAAGATGAACTCACACACACACACACAAAAGAAGAAAGGGAGGACTAGGTCCTCTAACAAACGGGCCTAGCCCTGCAGGAATGGTAAATAGACACCACGAGGATTAGGTCCTCTAACTTAAACGGGCCTAGCCCGGGCAGAAAGAAAGAAGGGAAAGTACAGTTTTGTACCTACCATAAATGTAGATGTCCGATAGATATGCAACTGCAGTCCTGACATATGGATTGTCCTGCCTCAAGCAGCCCTTCGGTCGGCCGGATTCCAAAGTCTGGGTCCTGCGTCGGCTGATGTCGCCTCCTCCCAGACGTCAGAGCGGCTGGGGTATAAAGGCATCCGCCGACGCCATCTTCTTCAGTGTTTCTTGCCCCAGATGCCAGGTGCCCTCCAAGGAAGGCTAAATTTTGTGAATGGATAAAAAATTCCAGACATGCACAACAGTAATAAACAGATACACCATAACAGATATCCCCAGCTCATAGAGGAAAAGGGGGAATGGACCCAAAGGAAAATTTCAGAGGGGTAGGAGGGAGGGTAAACCTGACTGCAGTTGCACATCTATCGGACATCTACATTTATGGTAGGTACAAAACTGTACTATGTCCTTCAAGAATGCAACTGCAGTCCTGACATATGGGTTGAATACCATAGCCAAGCTGGGGGTGGAAGGATCTAAGAATGGGATGGTGTAGCTAAAAGCCCCTGCAGGACTGCCGAAGCAAAGCCTGCTCAGGATCTGGAGTATAAAGGCAGGTTGTAGTGTTTGGTAAATGTATGCACGGAGCTCCATGTAGCAGCCTCTAGAATGTCTTTTGTAGCCACTCCTCTTAGAAAGGCTGTGGATGTGGCTATAGCTCTGGTGGAGTGTGGCCTAATATTGGCTGGCACACCTTTTCCATGGAAAGAGTAACAGAATCTGATGCAGTGTCCAATCCATTTTGAAATTGTTTGTTTGGAGATTGCTTTTCCTTGCACTCCAGCAGCATAGGCTACAAATAGTTGGTCAGACTTCCTGGTGGTCTTTGTTCTGTCCAAGTAGTAGTGTAATTGTCTGTGTATGTCCAAAGTGTGCAGCAGCTTTTCCCCTTTATTTTGAGGATTGGGAAATAAAGTAGGCAGGTCGATTGCTTGATTTAGAGACACCCTGGATATCACTTTTGGCATGAATGAAGGATTGGTCCTTAGAGAGACTCTGTCCTGATGAAAAATGAGAAAGGGAGGTACTGCCATGAGGGCCTGTATCTCCGAGACTCTTCTTGCTGAGGTAACTGCCAACAGGAAAACTGTTTTCCAGGAGAGAAATTGCATTTCTGAAGATGCTGCTGGTTCAAAAGGAGGAAGAGTTAATTTTTCCAAGACGTAATTGAGGTCCCAAGCAGGAACTGGTGTTTTTCTGGGAGGTTTGATATTCTTTATCCCTCTTAGAAACCGTCTTAGCAAGGGATGCGAAAACACAGGTGGGTCACAGTTGTATTTTGCTGAGATTGCTGAAGCGTGAATTTTAATGGAAGAATATGAGAGGCCACTATGAAACATTTCTGCCAAGTATTCTAATATCTGAGGTATAATCAATACTGATGCATCCTGACCCTTGTTGGCATTCCAGATGATGAATCTCTTCCACGTGGCCGAATAGGTTTTTCTTGTGGAAGGTCTGCGTGCTTCCAGCAAGATTTCTTGAACTTTTTCGGAGAGAGAGATATGGGTCAAAGTCATGGAACCCTCCAAGCTGTCAGCTGCAATGTTTGCAGGTTTTGATGAACAGTCCTGTAATTGTGCTGAGTTAGGAGCAGAGGCCATTGAGGCAAGGGCCACGGTTTGGTGTGAGTTATGCTCAGTAGCAATGGATACCAGTGCTGCCTTGGCCAGTCTGGAGCTATCAAAATTCCTTTTGGTTGTTCTGCTTTGATCTTCAGTAACACCTTGGTCAGTAATGGTAGAGGAGGGAATGCATAAATTGTTAGGGAATTCCAGCTGAAGGAAAGAGCATCCGTTCTCCAAGCTAGAGGATGATGTGTCCTTGAGCAGAACTTCTCCAGGTGATGATTGAGATGAGAAGCAAAGAGATCTATGTCCGATCTTCCCCATGCACTTGTTATTTGTGAGAAAATGTGTGGATGCAGCATCCATTCGTGAGGATCCAAGAAATTTCTGCTCAATCTGTCCGCCAGAACATTGTCCTTGCCTGGAACAAACTGGGATTGCAAGTGGATGTTTAGTTTCAGGGACTTTTCCCAAAAAGTCATTGTTAGTCTGCAGAGAGGATACGAATGAGTGCCTCCTTGCTTGTTTATATACCACATGACAGTGGTGTTGTCTGTCCTTATTAGCAGATGACCTTGTTGAAGAGATTTTCTGAAGGCCTCTATTGCATGTATCACTGCCAACATCATTTTTTGATTTATGTGCAGATGCATTTCCCTGGGAGTCCATTGCCCTTGAATGCATCTGCCCTCCATGTGTGCCCCCCATCCATGATCTGAGGCGTCTGTTGTAATGGTTTGACTTGCTTGAGCTCTGTTGAAAGGCATGCCTTCATTTAAATGACTTGCTTGAGCCCACCACAAAAATTCCCTTTGCAGGCATAGAATGAGTGGTATTATGTCTTCTAGTTTGTGGCTGTGTTGAGACCATAAGCTTTTTAGGTACCACTGTAGCTTTCTCATGTGTAGTCTTGCCAGAGGGATCGGAAGAATGCAAGATGCCATGAACCCCAGGGCCTGCAGGATCTTCCTTGCGGTCAGCTGGGTGAGCTTTGCTAGGCTTTTGAAGTAATCTGGTAAATGCTCTTGTTTCTCCTCTGTGAGGAAAGCCATTTGTGATTGTGTCCAGTTTTGCTCCTAGCAAAATAATCTGTTGGGATGGCAATAGTCTTGATTTTTGAATGTTGACTGTGTATCCCAAAGCCTGTAGCAATTGAATGACATAGTCCAAGTTTTTTATCAAGGTTTGTTTGCTGTCTGCTTGTATGAGGCAGTCATCCAGGTAAGGGTATATTTGAATCCCCTGGAGCCTGCAATGTGCAACTACTGATGCCAGGCATTTCGTGAATACTGTGGGTGCAGTAGATAAGCCAAATGGCAATGCTGAGAATTGATAATGCTCTGACCCTGCAAGAAATCTGAGGTATCTTCTGCAACTGTGTCTGATTGGGACATGCAGGTATGCCTCCTTGAGGTCCAGAGTAACCAGCCAAGACCCCTTGCCCAGCATGGGAAGGAGTTGCTGTAACGTCAGCATTTTGAATTTTGGCACAATGAGAAAAGTGTTTAGAGCGGACAAGTCCAGTATAGGCCTCCATTGCTTTTCTTTTCTTGGAACAAGGAACAGCCTTGAATAGAATCCCTGGCCTTGTTCCTGAGGAGGAACCTTTTCTATTGCTTTTAGTTGTAACAGCTTTGAAACTTGTATGAGTGTCTCTGCCCTTTGATTTTGTGGCAGGTTTGGCATGCCTTGTCTCGTTGGTAAGGTATGGAAGTGGAACCTGTAACCTTTGTCTACTATGTTCAGAATCCATTTGTCCTTGGGTAAAATGTGCCAGTTGTTTGAGAATAAGGATAATTTTCCGCCTAGAGGTGCTTCTCTTTGAGCCTTGGTCGGCGGTGTGAAAGTCAAGTCACTGTGATTGTCCCTGTGGTGCAGGTGAACTCCCTGCGCCACTTCTCTGATTTGGTGGTTGCCATTGGCGGCCCCTGTAGGAGCCTCGGTATTGCCCTCTACCACGAGCACACCTGTTTTTTCCCCTTTGAAACTTGTCAGTGTCTGGAAAGGACCAATTCTTTGAAGGCCAATTCCTGCTGAATCTGGGTGGCTGAACCTGGAAGAAATCCTTGACTGTCTGTACTGATTTTGCCTTTTCCTCAATAGACTTCAACACATCCTGTGCATTAGCATCAAAAAGCTTCTGTTTTTCCAGAGGTGCATCCAGGAGCTTTACTTTAACATGGTCTGGCAGTGGCTGTTCTTTCAACCAAGCATATCTACGTATAACGGCCCCTGTCATAGCTGCCCTACATGAAGCTTCCAATGCATCATAACCACACTGAAGAAAATGATTGCTAACCTGCTGAGTGTTATGAACCAAATCCTGCAATGCCTTTCTATCTATAGGCTCAGGAGAGGCTAACTTTTTCTGTAAATCATCCATTAAGTAATCCTGGTACTGAAACATATGAAAAAGACAGTTAAGTGACCTCATGGCAAGGGTGGAAGAGGTATAAACTTTTTTGCCCCATCGCTCCAGGGACCTAGCTTCCCTGTCAGCGGGCAGAGGGTTTTTCGCCAAGGAAGTAGCCACTCCTTTGGGGCCCTGTGAAATAGTGTCTAGATCCACAGAGTGGGCCTTAAAGAGATGCTTATGAGATTCAGGAACCATGTAATATCTGTCTGGCTTGACAGGAGCAGGAGGGAGAGAGTCAGGGGAAGCACTGGAGTCTGAGAATACATCATCCAGGACATCCAACACTGGAAGAATAGCTAAAGATCTGTGCTGGGGTAACTTAAGGAAGGTACATAACCTTTTCCTGGAGTCAGAAAATTCCTGACCCTGCCACTGAAAATGTTCTCTCATGGAGTGGAGAACTTCACCGAAAGAAATATCCTCTGGAGGAGAGGCAGAAGGAATTGATTCCTCAGCATCAGAGTCCTCGTAGGCCTGGAAGGATTCTTCCTGGGTATCTGAGTGCTCTGAATCCCCAGAGGCTTCATCTGAAGAGAGGGTGTCTGTCTGCTCAGTTCTAGGCCTTTTATCTGCAGGCGGCTGAGAACCTCTGTCTGGATGCGACTGAGAACCTCTGATAAGAGAGGTTAGATCAGCAGCTAGAGTCATGATCTGTTTATCAGAAGAGGGGCCCTGGGAAGAAGATTTAGGATGGGCCTTGGCCTGGCTGGCAGCCTTAGCACGTGCGAAGGCCTTGATGGACATGGAGACCGGAGGCCTAGCTGCCCCACGTGCAAGGGTAACTTTATCCACAGGTATGGTGTCAGGTAAATCTAGAGCTTCGGTTTCGGGAGGAAAATGTACAACCGGCACCCGGGAGATCTCCGGGACCGAAGTACGCGTTAAAGTGGTGTCGTCGGCCTGGAGCGGATGAATTACCGCTTCCGATGGGACCGATGCACTCGCGGTGGGCTTAGGCATGGTATCGGTGGACGACGCGGGCCGAGGATGTCGGTCCCGGTCCTTGCGTTTTTTGGTAGTATGTGTTGTCGGTTGTTCCGACGGCATAATATAAGCGTAAGTTTCGCCGAAAAAGTCTTCGGCAAATTCTGCCCGGCGCCTGAGTGTGCGCTTATTAAAGCAAGCACAGGCAGCACAGGCCGAGACGTCGTGGTCTGGGCCCAGGCAAGGAAGGCAGTAAGAATGGAAGTCCTTACGAGGTATTTGCTTACCACAAGACAAACAATTATTAACTTTTTCAATTTTTTCTGACATCGGCTGAGGCAAGAAAAAATGTTCCCCAACGGGGTACTTAGCTTTTAGATGACTTCGGTAACTGAAAACACAGGAGCTGACCGACCGGCACTTGCGAACTGCTTCTGCTTCGGGCACCGCGCGGCAAGAAAGACTGAAGAAGATGGCGTCGGTGGATCCCTTTATACCCCAGCCGCTCTGATGGGGAGGAGGCGACATCAGCCGATGCAGGACCCAGACTTTGGAATCCGGCTGACCGAAGGGCTGCCTGAGGCAGGACAACCCATATGTCAGGACTGCAGTTGCATTCTTGAAGGACATCTAGGTCTTCTAACTAAAACAGACCTAGGGAAAACAGAACAAATTGGAAAGAGTTGCACACACCCAAAAGGAATAAAGTCTCAAAGTAGAAATTACTACACAAAGTGAACCAAACCTAGCTCTGTTTGCAACACTAGACATATTAGCAAGCGGAAAATCTGCAAAAGTTTATGACCTATAACTATTTAACAACACACACAGCCTAACAGAGCACAAAAGGTGCCTACAAATACTAATATCTAATTATGAACAAGTATATTAAACGAGCAAAAACTGGCACACATGATACAAAGTACTACACGATCAAAAGGCCAACTGCACATAAAGAAATTGCACACATACGGCGCACTAGTAAATGCTAACTATACTATGACTATACAATGCTATATTACGGTAAAAACAGAAAAATTATCCAAAAATTTTGAATAAATTTAAAGACTTAGCCAAAGAGAAACACCTCTGAACTCGTTGACGCGACAAACGAGATCTGGGGATTGTGCTAGTGCACTATGGAATACCTACCTAGCCACGAGCCAACTAGAATTCTTCCAGCTTGTAAATAGGCTGAGTCAGAGCAGGGGATCGGCTCTCATCCCATATGTAAGAATGAAGGCGAGATAGGACTACAGAAAATGCATTTTTTTTTAAAGTCTAGTGTTGTTAGGAAACTTGAAAGAGGAAGAAGAGGTTAAGAAGTTGTGAAAAGTACATAATTTTGAATTTGGATAAAATCAGAAACAGGTTTAGTTAAGATCTAAATTTTGTCTCCAAGAATTTGTTCTGACACTAAGAACATCCTTGAATAAAAACCTTTCCCACCTGTGGAGGAGGACCTGGTTCTATCACTCCTTGAGATAGGATGTGATAAAAAACTAGTGAAAACAAGCGAGTGATATGGAGTATGAGGAATGACATCCTGTAAAGGTAGAATTTCCTCCCCACTGCCATCTGTAACCTTGATGAATGATTTCAGAACCCATTTGTCTGAAATTATTTGCTGCCAAAGAGAAAAATGGAGATTCGGTCTTTCTGGAAGAAGGAAAGCAGCCAGGGTGGGAGGGGTTTAGTCAGACTTCAACTGTCCTTTGTTTTGGGAAGGTCAAGACTCTTTTTGGATCCCCCTTACCATTTCTTCTTAACAAAATACAAATAAAAGACATTTTAAAACTGTGTACTCATTTCTTATTTGCCAAAACTGGATAAGGAGACAGAAAATCCCTTGGGAATTTTGGAAAAGAGGGATGAATCCCTTAGATTCCCTGGAATGGCTTGCCCCTTTCATCACATTTTTGATCCCCTCTGCAGCAGAGAATCCAAACACTAAACCTATCCAAGACAGAAATTAAAATTTAATTTTCAACATCTGGGAGGTTCTGAGAACTATCAGGACAACTGCAGGCAGAAAAGCACACATTCTCTAAAGCAGAATGCACAGGAGAAATGGGTGTAAGTTCTGAAAAATCCTTCTCTAACTCCTCTTAGTATTTTATGAGGTACTGAGAAATTAAGCGTTCTCCACTGAAAACCACTGGCACATTCTAGCAGTAGCTTCAGAGAAAGAGAAACCCTCAAAGGAAGGATCAATAGCCTGAATTAAACCCCTGAACCAGACCCAGTAAACTACTCCTAGCCAAAGGAAATTGAGAAGGAGTAGATGCATGCTTGATTTTCTGTTTCTTTTTGACAGGAAAAATTGAGCCAACTGTTACTAACAGTGGCAGCAGTTTCCCCAGGGATGGGCACAGCACAGCATTCTTACATAAGACGGAAACATGTCTGTGGCTTTCCCTCGTCTACGGAGGGATCAAAACAGCCACAGAGAATGACGCTAACCTCCTGTCCATAGTGGCTGCAGGTGCTATACCACTGAAATCTAGGGCAAAAGATGAGTGGTCTGAAGTAAAACAAATGGCCACAGCAGAGTCACCCACCTGCAACTGAGGCAAACTACTAGTCTGCGGTGGTGGCAAAGGTTGTTTGCTTAATCTTTTCTTTTTGTGGCTGGAAGGAGAACTGAATGAGGGACTGGTATTCTGTTCCATGGTCAAGTTAAAAATGGTGCCTCTTTCCCAGTAAAAACAATCATTAATTACCAGTAAACACCACCAGTTCAGTTTACTTTGACAGAAACACAGTAAAAAGTGTTCTAAATCACTAAACCCTAAAACACTATGCCAGCCATACAAAAGTAAAAAATAAGTTATGCACTCACCATAAATTTCCATCTGTATTTTTGATTTTTTTCATCTCTCCTCACAGATGGGTTACAGATCAGATTCTTGCATCAGACTTGGCCACTACCAAGCTCGTGGCAACCAAAGAAGGTCTTGGACACTCCCCTTACCCACAATGCATCTCTATGTTTCCTCAGATCTTCTTTGCCATAATACACACTGGCAATAAACCCCAGAATAAAAACTAGAGAGTGAAACTTGATAGTCTCTGCAGAACTGGCTTCTGCAATGATAAAACACATGCCCAGATTATAAAAACTTCTCATTCAACCAGGGTCGGGGGCTGAAGGGAGGGAATGTGAGGAGAGATGAAAAAAATCAACACAGATGGAACTTTATGTTGAGGACATAGCTTCTTTACCTGATATGGTCTATTTTTTCCTCCCCTCCTCTCAAACAGGACAGAGTCCACAGCTTCTTATATCCTGGGCGGACTCAGGGTGAATGTTCCTCAGAACCATTGAACCAAAGGAGGCCCTTCCCTGGGGGACCATATCAAACTTAAAGTGGGAGATAAAGGTATAATGATTAGACCATGTAGCTGCTGCACAAATGTCATCCACGAAGCATTAGTTTGAAAAACAGCAGATGAGGCCATGGCCCCAGTGGAGTGAGCTCAGACAGCTTGGGAAGATTAACAGGTTTTGAGGTGTAAACGAAGAAAATGCAATCAAAAAGCTACCTTGATAAGGGAACCTTGGAGACTTATGAGCCTTTCTTAGGGTCTGCAAAAGCAATAAATAACTGGTTTGTCTTGCAAAACTCTTTAGTTCTATGAAGGTAGAATCGCAACTGTCTATGTACATCTAAAAAGTGTAGAATGTACAAATACAGACAATCCAAAAGCCTGAAGGTACTGAAGACACCAGCGAGAAGTTTAAAAATGTATTAGTAATGAGCCAACAAGATTAAGCACTTTCGTCAGTCTATAACCAAGACTTCATCAGAATCTAAAAATTCAACAAACTCTACAATATTTAAATTGTACAAAATCACAGGAGCACCACATCAATTAACAGAAGCAAATTTGTTAACCCTAAGTTATCAAGTACAAAAGAAGGCAGTGTTTTGCAAGTATAGAACATATCCACCCTTGTTGCTAAAGTTAGGAAAGTAAAAAGGCAAATCAACAGATCATTTGATACTGGTTTGAGAAACAACTTTGGGGAGAAAGGAGGGGTTGGTACGTAGTGAGACTGTCTTTGTGAAAAGAAAAAGATAAGGAGAATGCGAGCATAAAGCCTGGATCTCTGAAATTCTCAATGCTGATGTGATTGCTACTAGACAGTCTTCCAGGAGAGAAGCTTAATCACGCAGGTGGCTGTGGGTCCAAAGTGTGACTATACAACAGAACACAGTACTAGATTCAGGTCCCATGAGGGAGAAGGATCCCTGCGAGGTGGTTTTAACAACAGAGTCCCTTTCAAGATGGCTTTGCAAAGTTTATGAGAAATTAGGGACAAATTATCCTCTCCAGCATGAAAAACAAAAAATGCAGCTAATTGAACTTTGACTGTAGAGGCAGATGCCCTGTTATTAAAAAGCTGAGCCAGAAAATCCAAGACAAAGTGAACAGGGGCTGTAATAGGATCAACATTACGTTGTTGGCCCAAATTACAAATCTCTTCCATTTACTTTTGCACAGTTTTTGGGTGGACAATTTATGAGAAGGGAATAGAATATGTTTGACTGGTGAGGAGAATCGGAGAAACCAAGCAGTCAGCTTAAGATTGTGGATGTTCAGTTGAATCATTCCTGTCGAGTGTGACAGCAGCTATGGAAAGCTTTTCAGAATCCAAGGCTTCTTCTGAAGAGGAGTTCAAAAAAAGGGAAACCAAATTTGATGAGGCCAGAATGGGGCAATAAGGATTACTGTGTTCTCTTCAGGGTTGCCAGATTTCCAGCACCCCAGGTAGGGACAACGGCAAGTGAAGACCCAAAAAAAAAAAAAAAAAAAAAGTTTTTGGACAGCAACTGAAGACCAAAAAAAAAAAAAAGGTCTTTAATGCAGAGCAGAGTTCCACATTAAAGAACTGAGCTCACTCAGTAGCTCTGCACTAAACACGGAGCTTCTCGTGTTTAATGCATTGCAGTTCCGCATTCAACAAAGTAGCTCCCTGTTTAGCGATTTTTGATTGGCCCTTATACCGGCATATGGGCCAATCAAAAATCGCTAAACACGGAGCTTCGTGTTTAATGCGGAACACAAGAACTCCGTGTTTAATTTTGATTGGCCCGTATACCGGCATATGGGACAATCAAAAAAAAAAAAAAAAAAAACACACAAAGCGGAGGCTGGCCGGGATTTAAACCAGCAGGGCAGGACTCGGGATCAGGCTGCTGATCTCGGGACAGTCCCGACCAAATAGGGACGTCTGGCAACCCTGGTTCTCTTCGACCTGCTTGCTTTCTGAATGAACTTGGAGATCAGGGGAAGTGGGGGGAAAGGGATAAAATAGACCGGGGGCCAATTGTGTGTGAAAGCATCCCTCTGGGACTCCCCTGTGGGGGATCACAGCAAAGTAGTGGATGGATTTGTTGTGCAGGGGAGAAGCAAAAAGGTTGCAGGAAGGCTGGCCCTACCTGTGGAAAATGTCCTCCACTACCTTTCAGTTGCTGGACCACTCGTGAGGCATGAGAATGTATCTGCTCAATTTGTATATCATGTTGGATTTCCCCAGAATGTGTACTGCTATGAGAAAATGGTTGGAGGAGATCACCCACTGTCTGACATATTGTAAGATCTGGTTTCCCTTGTTTATGTACCAGACCACTGACATGTTGTCTGACTGCACTGCAATTTTTCTCACAGGGAGAGAAGAAATGCGAGGAGCACATCTCTCGTCTCCAGGACACTGATGTGCAGGCTCGCCTCATCTGCGGACTTGATCCTTTGGACCATTCTCCCCAAATACCCCGCCCCCACCCTATCTGGGAGGCATCAGTGGTCATCATGGCCTGTGGCTGTGGGGGAATATAGGGTTGGCCTGGCAACAATTGTTTTGAATGCATCCACCATAAAAGGGATCTCTTGCATGCATGGGTTATCAGAATCTGGTGGGACATGAACTGATGAAGAATTAACCACTGGAGAGCCAGAAGCCACTGGAGAACTCATGTGGAATCTGGCTACCAGTACTAGTACTATTATCGCAGCCACTGATCCTAAGGCTTAAAGAGTGTGACGTGCAGCTACCTTCCAATTTTGAAGCAACCTGTTTGTCATCTGATCATCAATACTCTTGATGTTGAAAGTTTGGCAACCATCTGAGTTACATCCAAAACTGCTCCAATGAACTCAGAGGTCTGCATCGGTTCCAGACTCGATTTGTGATAATTTACCATGATACCCAGTTGTGCACAAAGCTGAAGAACAGAGTCACGTGTGTTTAACAGTAGATGTATGGTCAGGATGGAGCTGAGCCAGATATTTAAATAAACACTCTGAATCCTTGTTATCTGAGGTGAGCAGCAACCACTGCTATACATTTGGTGAACACCCCGGGGGGGGGGCTGTGGTAAGACCAAAAGGCAGGGCTCTGAATTGAAAATGACTGGCGCCCAACCAGAAGCGCAGACATCTTCTGGAGTGCCTGTCTATCTTTATAAGGTAGTACACATCCTGAAGATCCACTGAGCACATCCAATCATCCTTTGCCAAAAAACAAAGTACAGACTGAACAGTGACCATTCGGAACTTGCGTCAAACTGACTTGTTTAGCTTGCTGAGATCCAGGATTGGTCTCCAGTCCCCTATCTTCTTTCGAACCAAAATGAACCTCGAGTAAGTTTCAAATCCTCTCTGGTCTGGGGGGACCCTCGGATGACTCTTTTTCCACTAGTTTTTCAATATGAATAACCGCTTGCTCTCTGACTGGGTAGGATGTCCGGGATTCTACTAATAAGGTGAGGGGGTTGATCAAACGTAATGTGATAGTCTCTAGATATAATCCTCTGCACCCACAAATTGGAAGTTGTGTTTTGCCAGGCTCTCCTGTGCAGGGAGAGACTACCTCCAATTGCCTCCAGAGGTGGACAATCTTGCCTCCCTTTCAGGAGCGTTGGAGGGTTTCCCAAAAAAGGGCTCTTGGGAGCCCTGGTTCTGCAGGCCACCTATGCCAGGAGGGCAGCGTCTTCCATTATCTCCCTTTCTGCCTCTGGGGGAAAACCTCCATGCGTGTCCTGGTACAAACTCTGAGATTTTTTGAACCACATCTTCCTGCTTCCCCTCTGACCTATACAGTAAAGTCTGGGGGGGGGGGGGTGGCAGAAAACGTATGCCCATGGTGGACAGAATCTTACCTTCTTTTCCACACCTGGAAAGGGTATCTAACTTTCGGTCCAAAAAGAGAACCATTAAATGGGGCTCTGAGCAAGGAAGATTTAAAGGGCTCCACAAAGGTGCATTCAAGCATGCCTCCTCATAGAGATGCCGGAACCCATAGCCCTACTTGTTCCTTCAGCTGTGTGAGCAATAATCCTCAAGGAAGAGTTAGCTTACAGAGTGTAAGGTAGCTAGCTGTGAAGATACCTTTTGTTGTACCCCCTCAGCTACTGCTCTTTGCAGGGTATATGTTAAGTTCCTTGATTAGATCCCATTTTAACCTTGTAAAATGGGAAAGAGAGTTCAGCGATTGCAAAGCAAATGTCACTGAAAAGAAAACACACTTCCCACACCTATCCATCATCCTAGAATCTTTATTATGAGAACAGACAGAAGAACTCTCCAAAAGTTGCTTTTTGGTCGCTGCTGCCACTACCATAGCATCTACTGCAACACCCTTAATCCAGAAGGATTTATCGGACAGGGCTGTAATTATCCTGTTTGGTCTTCGGGGAACTGGTTTCCCATGCCCGCCTACAGATCAAACCTATGAGCTCATCAGTGGGCGGAGTAAGCCAGGAGGAAGATGGGTGAGAAAACAAAATCCGCCAGGTACACAGACTCCATAGCCAAAGGATTACTGGACTGCCAACTGCCTCTGTTTCAGAATTTCCAGAATCTCCCCCCAAGGACATGTCCTCAGGAGGTGACAGTGGGGATCATTCTGCTTCATCAAGGTCAGTGTCTTCAGTGGCAGACTCCTCAGTGGAGTCCAAATCTTTCCTCTTACAAAGTCTCTTTCAAGGAACTTCCTCAGTGGGAGACTGTGGAGGTATCTGAAGAGATAGGGAGTCCCTGCTGGGCATCTTGGTGCTTGAGGTATTGCTGTCCTAGTGGAGAGACCTGGTCGGAAGAGGTATGCAGGGAATCCTGACAGGCTGAGGATCCAAAGTGCAAGTTATCCTTTTAGGTGCAGTGGCAGCTACTGCCCTATCCAAGGCCCCAAAGGGTGACTACTCCGGAGTGAAAGAGGACTCCTGTGAGAAGAAGCCTCTTCCATCACCGAATACGTCTCACCCTGGGTAAAAGCCAGAACAGAGCTCACCTGTGCAGAGGCCTACAGAGGCATTGCTGCTCCAACAACATAGGAGTTGAATGTGCTTGAGGACTGCAAGGGTCCGTGGGTTCTCTGGTTCTGAGAAAATGAAGGAACTCAGAGCCAAGGCCTGATTCAAAGACAAAGTTCTCTGATACGACCTAAAAGGCACTGGACGCATCAGATCCAAGGCCTCTGAAACTTACTCAAAGTCAGAGGAAGATCCAGAGGGAGAGTAATGGATGGACTCAGGAAGACCCGGAGCTAAGTGGGTTGGGGTTGGGGGTGATTTAGTTTTTCCTTGGCCCACAAAATCTTCTGCACCAAGCACTCCATGGCATCCTCTGTACGGGTCCTGGCAGAACGAGAAGAGCCAGAGGAGGATTTCGACCTGGATAAAAAGGGGGAGGGTACAGGGTTTATTTTGGAGAGCACCTGGTCTGAGAAAGAGACATCGCAGGCTTAAATTCACTCTTTCTTGAATCCAATACCAACGGATCTGGCCCATCTTTTATCAGATGCCTCCAGAGCCGAAGATTCCACAGCAGATTTGCCAGGAGTCAGTGCCGATGGCTCCAACAGGTCTTTAATCGGCATGCTTAGGAATGTTTGCCTTCAGCTCTGATGAATCTGACAGAATGGAAGAAGGCCTCTTCTTGCACAGTACAGTTGTGTATACTTACCATAAATGTAGATGTTAGAGTGTATTCACTGTTGCAGTCATCACATTTGGGTTATCTGCTTGCAGTAGCCCTCAGTCGGCCGGATTATCAAAGTCTTGGGTCCTGCATCAGTTGCTGTCTCATCTTCCATGACATCAGGTAGTCAGGGGTATAAAAGCATGCAGCCAACGCCATTACATCAGTTTTACTTGCTCCAGATGTCAGGGAAGTCAGGGGGTTGGAGGGAGGGTAGCCAGGACTGCAACAGTGAATACACTCTAACATCTACATTTATGGTAAGTGCACACAACTGTACTATGTTCTTCGTGTTTCACTGTTGCAGTCATCACATTTGGGTAGCTTCCCAAAGTTAAGGATGGGAGGAGGAATTTAGACAGCATTAGGGCCAGCTATAAGGCCCTGCAAGACTGCAGTGGCAAAGCCAGCTCTGGATTTACAGAAAATCGGCAAATGGTAATGCTCAGTGAAAGTATGTACAGAATTCCAGGTAGCAGCTTCTAGGATGTCCCTGGTAGGGATATCTCTGAGAAAGGCTGTAGAGGTAGATGCAGCCCTGGTTGAATGGGGTCTAGTCCCTTGTGGGATAGGTTTTCCATGGTGCTTACAGCAGAAATTAATGCAATGGCCTATCCATTTAGAAATGGTTTGCTTTGAAATAGCCTTCCCCTCTGCCTCTGCAGCAAATGCCACCAGCAGTTGTTCAGATTTCCTTTGAGGTTTAGCCCTGTCCAAGTTAAATCTAAGTTGTTTGTGCACATCTAAGGAGTGCAGTATGCCTTCCCCTTTGTTCTGTGGATTATAAAAGAAGGTTGGCAAATGAATGGACTGAAAGAGCCACACTGGATACCACCTTGGGCGTGAAGGAGGGATTGGTCCTGAGGGACACCCTGTCTGCATGAAAGATGATGAAAGGCTCCACTGCCATAAGGGCCTGTAATTCAGATACTCTTCTTGCTGAAGTGATTGCTAAAAGGAAGGCTGTTTTCCAAGAAAGGAATTTTATCTCTGCACTTGCAGCTGGCTCAAACGGAGGAAGAGTGAGGTTTTCCAATACAAAGTTAAGGTCCCAGGCTGGAGTTAGGGCTCTCCTGGGTGGTCTTAAGTTTTTGGACCCTCTGAGAAACTGCTTGAGCAGTGGATGAGAGAAGAGGGTGGGTTCTGTGTTATAATGAGCTGAAATGGCTGAGGTGTGAATTTTGATTGAGGAAAAAGAAAGCCCCTTGTGAAGCATCTCAGTTAGGTATTGAAGAATCTGGGGTAAGTTGGGTGCTGCTGTGCCCATCCTTTGAGTCTGGTTCCAGGCACAGAATCTTTTCCATTTTTCAGCATAAGATTTTCTAGTACTAGGCCTCCTTGCCTCCAAAATGACACCCAATGCTTGTTTACTGAGGGATGGTAACAGAGAGATTAGGTAATTAGCCAGGCTGCCAGGTTCAGGGTTTGAAGATGAGGGTGCAGAATCTAGCTCTCCTGCTGTAACAGCAGGGTAGGGGTCTGAGGCAGGTGCCATGGAGCCAGCAGTGACACACTGCGTAAGAGGGGCATTCCCCTTTGTTCTGCGGATTAGAAAAGAAGTTTGGAAATGAATGGACTGATTAAGAGCCACACTGACCAGTCTGGCGCAATCAGTATCGTCATTAGTTTGTCCTCTTTGATCTTTACTAGTACTTTGGAGAAGAGAGGCAGAGGGGGAAGGCATAAACTGATAGATTATTCCAGCTGAAGGACAGAGCATCCACTTTCCAAGCTTATTTGTGGGGAGTCCTTGTGCAGAATTTGTCCAATTGGTAGTTCTGGGGGGAGGCAAATAGGTCTATATCTGGGCTCCCCCATTTGTTTATCAACATGTTGAAAGTCTTTGGTTCTAGTTTCCACTTGTGTGGATCCATGAGATTTCTGCTTAGTTCGTCTGCCAGTGTATTTAGTTTCCTGGCAGGAATTGAGCCTGTAGATACACTTGGTAGCTCAAGGCTGTGTTCCACAGAGCCTTGGCTAGTCTGCAGAGGGGGTAAGAATGGGTACCCCCTGCTTGTTTATGTACCACAGTGGTGTTGTCCGTCTTCACCATTAATTGTCCTGGAAGAATGTGGTCCTTGAAGGCTGTCAGAGCATTCTGTACAACTAACATTTCTTTTTGATTGCTATGCAGGTGCATTTGACGTGGGTTCAATTTACCCTGAATGCACTTCCCTGTCAGGTGAGCCCCCAATGCATAGTCTGATGCGTCTGTTAGGGTTTGGGCAGCAGGGGGTAAAGTGAATGGTAGTTCCTTGTTTTGGTGGCAGGCCTCTGCCCACCAAAGGAACTCTAACCGTAGGCAAGATACGATAGGAATCATTGCTTCTAGATCCTGAGAATGTTGACACCATACGCTTTTTAGATACCATTGTAGTTTCCTCATATGGAATTAGTAGAATGCAGGAGGCCATGAACCCCAAGGCTTGCAGTATTTGCCTTGCAGATAGCAGGGTCTTTTTGGCCATTAGTTTGAATTAAGTTGTCAAATGAATTTGTTTCTCTGGTGTGAGAAAAGCCATCTGGGAAGTTGTGTTCAACTTTGCTCCCAGGAATATAACTTGTTAACAGGGTACCACATATGACTTATTTTCATTTATGGTGTACCCAGACAAGTCAGCACCTTTTGTACAAATGCCGGATGATTCAAAAGTATGCCCTGGCTTTCTGCCTGAATTAGACAATCGTCCAGGTATGGGTATATTTGAATATTTCTTTGCCTGCAAAATGCAATGACTGGAGCTAGGTACTTTGTGAATACCCTGGGCACAGTAGATAAGCCAAAGGGCAGTGCAGAGAACTGATAGTGCATGTAGCCTGCTTTGAAGCATAGGCATCTTCTGCAAGATTCCCTGACTGGGATGTGCAGGTAGGCTTCCTTTAAATCCAGTGTTGCCAACCAGGCATCTTTGCCTAGCATAGGAAGCAACTGGTGAAGAGTTAGCATCTTGAATTTTGGAATCACCAAAAAGGTGTTTAAGATAGAAAGGTCCAGGATAGGACACCATGAATTGTCTTTTCTGGGAACCAGGAAAAGTCTTGAGCAGAAACCTTGTCCCTTTTCCTCTTCTGGTACAGTCTGAATTGCCTTTATGCTTAACAGAGAGAGTACTTGCTTTGGAGCCTCTGCCTGCTGATTTGGGGGTAAATCTGGCCAACCGTTTGCGGTTGGTAACGTGTGGAAGTAAAATTTGTATCCTTGGGAAACTATATTTAAAACCCATTTGTCCTGGGTAATGAGATCCCAGTTTTTGGCCTGCAGAGCAATCTTTCCCCCTAAAGGAGCAGTCAGTTGAGAAGTGCTTGGAAGTTTAAAGTTAAGTCATTGAGACAGCTTACCATAAGGGGGGGGGTCTTACTACTCCCTGATTTGGAAGTGGGAGCCCCCCACTGCTTAGTTCTGTGCATACCCTGGGACTGAAGCCTGGGTGTTCTATACTGGTTCTGGGTTTGGACTGAGAAGGCCTGGAAATGGCAGGAAAGGACCAGTTCTTAGAGGGCCAATGCCTACTAAATCTTGGAGGCTGTACTTGTAGGAAATCTTTAACAGTTTGCATAGATTTAGCTTTTTTCCTCCATCTTTTTAAGTACTACTACTGCTTTGTTGCCAAACAGGCGGTCCTGATTTAAGGGATCATCCAGCAATTTAGCTTTAACATGATCTGGCAAAGATTGCTCCTTAAGCCAAGCATGCCTTCTAAGTACAGACCCAGTGACAGCAGCCCTGCAAGATACCTCTAGTGAATCAAAACCACATTGCAAAGTATGTTTTCCAACCTGTTAAGCAGAATGCATTAAATCCTGTAAATCCTTATTTTCAGCACAGTCAGGAATCAACATCATTTTCTGTTTAAGCAATCCAATAATATGCTGCTGATACTTTAATGTATGAAACTAGCAGTTTAAGGCCCTAATGGCCAAGGTTGCAGAAGTGTATACCTTCTTACCTCATCTATCCAGTTCCCTGGAGTCTCTATCAGAGGGGATAGGATTTTTGGCAGTAGTAGCCTTAATGCCCTTGGGTCCCTGTGAAATGTCCTCAGGATCCGAAGTAGGATTTTTAAAAAGGAACTTGTTAGAGTAAGGAACCCTGTAATATCTATCAGGTTGGGAGCAGGAGGTAGAGATTCAGGGGCTAAGCTAGATTCTGAAAAGGCATCATCAACAATATCTAGTACAGGAGGGATAGCTAAAGGCCTGTGTTGAGGCAGGAGTAAGAAATCCCTAAAGCCTCTTTTTAGACTCTGAGTAATCCTGCTTTCCCAGCGAAAACGCTCCCTAAAAGTATACAAAGTTTCACCAAAAAATAAATCCTCGGGGGGGGCAGAGGGAATAGAGTCATCTGCATCAGAATCCTCATAGGTAGATAAGGGTAAATCCTGGTCATCAGAGGAAACAGAAATTTCAGAAAACTGGTCAGAAGTATAAGCAAATTCTGTCCTAGGTCTCTTAGAAGGGGAAGGTGGACTTCCCCTGATTAAAGTAATAAGGTCTTCAGCCATTCTTATCATTTGTTTTTTAGGCATAGAGCCCTAACCATGCAGTCTGGGCATTGGTTTTCTAGGCATGGTACGAGTTTTAGGCCTTGAAGAAGACGGCATCGGTTTAATATGCAAGTCAGTAGGCCTGAATACACCCTCAGAATCCAGTGCCTGCACAGCGGCTCCGGATCCATCTAAGATATTGACATCCGCAGGTTCCACAGCTGAAGCACCTCGCGGCATACCGGACTCCGAATGGGTCTCAGTAGAGGCCTGCGAATCTGAAGTAGCGAGTATCAGGGGCTGTGAAAGCGCCTCACTGAGTACCGGCGAACTGGCGACTGGCTTAGGAGAAGCAAAGTCGGCAGCTTTGGACCTAGGCGGCCTGTCTCTGCCTTTATCTTTGCGTTTCTTCAGAATGTTGGTAGTCGGATGGCTTACCGAAGACATGTCTTGATAACTGAACTGAGTACCAAAATATTTAGAAGCATAAATATACAGACGACAGATAGTTTGTTGCTTAAATAAGGCACAAAACTGACAGTGAGGTACATCGTTGTCAGGGCCTAGGCAAGGAATACAGTACGAATGAAAATCTTTATGAGGTATTTGCTTTCAACAAGAAATGCAATTATTGACTTTTACTGACATCGGTTTAGAGCAAGAAAAAGTTTCCCCAATGGGGTGCATAGCTTTAGTTGAAGACTTCGTTTCTTAAACTCGAAAACAAAAATTTCAGGAGTCGGCCGACCGGCTCTTGCGAACTCCTTCTGCTTCGGGCACGGCAAGAAAGACTTATGTAATGGCGGTGGCTGCATGCTTTATAACCCTGACTACCCAACGTCACGGAAGATGAGACAGCAACTGACGCAGGACACAAGACTTTGATAATCAGACCGACAGAGCTACTGCAAGCAGATAACCCAAATGTGATGACTGCAACAGTGAAACATGAAGAACATCTAGTAACAATAGGAGTTGAGACTATCAAAAAAGGTAAGGGATGAGAGAAAACTGTTCTAAGAAAATGACGATTACGGGAGAGAAAGCTAGAGAGAGATATTGTAACCTAATAAAAAGCGGTTACCAAGGAAAAAAAGTTTTCTAACAAGGAGAGAAAGAGGTCAGCATTAAGGTACTGAAGGTTGATAAAGAATTGGAAAAAGGCAATAATTAAAGAAATATGACCTGACTATCCAAGAGCTCTAGGAAGGACCACGTCTTTCGCAAAGCAGCAAATGAGATCTGAGGGAACAGGGACAGATGGATTGGGGTAAGGGGGGTGTCCAAGAGCTTCTTTGGTTGCCAAGAGCCTGTTAGCAGCAGAGTCGGATCTCAGGATCAGATCCGTAACTCATCTGTGAAGAGAAGAAGAAAATACTGACAGTATCAGATACAGAATTCTCAACAGAAAAATGTTCAGTTACTTTACACCACTTTTAAACGGACAGAAAAAAAAATGCTCAGTTTAGAAGTATGTTACAGTCTTGAGACATTCCTAGTTTTAATACAACTTTCCTGAAGAGGAACACAGTAAAACATCAATAAAATTAAGAAATTTTCAAGCCCCCCCCCCAAGGGAACTTTTCTGCCCAGCAAAGGAAAAAACCCGATTGTTGATCCTCAAAAGCCTCCAAGCAGAGTACTCTTTCAAGGAGGTAAAGCTCTGAAGGGCTTCGCGCACAAACATTTCTTTTAGTCCATCTCAGCTTGAGCAGCCAGACAGGCTGGATGCAAGGTTAAGTGCCTTGATGTTTTGGAAGCTGGATGGCTGGCTGTTATACACCCTTGGCAGCATAAAACCCATAAAGCCAAGTTACTGCAGCAGTGACAAGTATGATGAACACGGATTGAACACTCACTTCATCATAGCTGAAGGCTTCCCTCTCAGGATATGCTCAGCCAATCGAGTGTCATGGGGAGAGGGAAGGAGGGAAGTCTGAGTGCCTGATATCTGGTCAATACTGGGTTACTTTGTCAGAAAACCCAAAATACCACTGAAGCAGTGGGAATGATGAAATTCTGCAGATGGTTTGTTATGTGGTGGTGGGTCCTTTCTGACACATGGGCACTGATGGGTAATCAGCACTGTAGGTGAGAGAGAACTAGCTTTTCTTTTGCAGAACTGGCTGATAAGAGGAGAAATGGTGGATTTTTTTTTCCAAAGGGGAGAAGGTTGATTTTAGTTCTGGTTTTATTAATGTGTGATTGAAAGTTAAGTGACTGATCATGCCAGATCCCTAGGTATTTTGGTTGTGGTTTCAATGATACGAATTATGAAGGTCTGAGATATTTATGTTCTTGGGACAGTAAGTAATGTGGTGTGCCAGACAGCAGTTCTGGAAGCACTGCATAAAACTTTACTGTTTATTAGTCATTGGTGAAGTAGGTGTAGGTCTGACTGCAGCTGTGATTGTAGACAATAGGGAAGTTTAATGAAAATGAATATTAATTGCTACTTTCTAGTATAAGATGTGGATTACAAGCTTAATGAAGCTGATATTTCTAATACTTCAAGTTGTAATAGCTTTT
The DNA here is from genome assembly GCF_019279795.1 of Protopterus annectens. NCBI lineage: Eukaryota > Metazoa > Chordata > Ceratodontiformes > Protopteridae > Protopterus > Protopterus annectens. The sequence goes on along the minus strand of NC_056743.1, from coordinate 1,703,793,571 downwards.
ATTTCTTCCCCTGTAATTGTTTTAAGGGCTAAAAAGGCTTGCAAATTTCTAGCTCACTTAGCAAAGTGCTCACAGTTCAACAGAATTCTGAATTTCTCCTCAACAAAGAAAATGCCAATTATGGCCTTTTGAAGGAAGGTATCCACAGAAGAACTCCTTGGACATTTTCTCCACAACATTACTAAAATCATGAAACTACGCACAGTAAGTCTCAATATTAAATAAGATAAAGAAAAAGTCTGTACGGATCCTGCCAAACCTAGAACTAGCTTGCACAGCACACTGATCATTCACTTCATGCACCAAAAAAGGAACCAAGTAAGGCATATAGCTCCCTCTTACTCTAGCTCCCTCTAATGTATCTACTTAATACTGTAGCCACGTATACACCTAGGGATAGTTGCTGAAAAATAGCAAGAGAGGACTGATGCCCAACTCAAGCTTTAATTTTCACATTATGAATTAATATACTAATCACCCAAAGAAACCTCTTTTACTTAAATCCCTTTCTCCCAAGAAATGGTCTCTGAACACAGTAACTTAATATGCAATAAACAAAGATGTCAGAAACTGAAAGCTAATTTACTTGTTCAATGGCAATAAAACTACTTTGCTAAAATTGTACAGCTAGTGTGACCAACTACAAACTGTGAAGGGTGTGGGGTAGTAGCGAACAACTAAGATGTTCACGCCGCATAGCATACTACATGACACTGCACCAGGCTCATTGGGACACTAAGGCAAAAAAATGACGAAAACATAGTAAGCAGATTACAACAGATTGCTTGAGGAGCATATTCCTAAGAAAGATGCTTACATAATAAAACTGTAATGTCACCCATGAAAAAAAAAATCTTCATACAGCAAAACGCTTCCTGCCCTCACAATGCATAACACTTCTAGCAAAGTAAACACACCTAAGCTCATGGGTCTGGAAGAAATGCCTCCCACGCAGATTTTATAAAATGGACGCATGACAACTGGCAGTAATCAAAATAATGTTTCATGTGTTTTGTTCTATAGGTTGGGATTCAAAACATGCAGAACTGCCTTAAGATCGCAAAAGACCTCATGAAAAAAAATAAAGTAATATTTAAGAACTTACTGTTGGATCCATTTTGCTTATAGTATCTTGTAGCATTTGAATATCTTTTGTATCAAAACATTTTTGCAATTCCTAAGGAGAACAAAAATGAACACACATCACAACTCAGAACAGTCAAGGACCACAGATCACACCATTCAGCTGTTTACATTAAAAAATGGGAACATGTACATGACCAAATGTAGCAAAGTCTGTTATAAAGTCTAATTTTACCCAGTCATCATCAGCCACTATTTCCAGGTGTAAAGATCAGTGTATGAAATACTAGGAACCTCAAAAAAAGCTATTCTCTGTTGGAAAATCATTAAGAATTTAACAATGGATAGCAAATTGTTTTCACACAATAGGTAACTTGTTTCCATACAAAATTCACTTTTTAGCAAGTCCTTTCTACAACTAAAACAGCAACTTGAATCTCTTCCACAGGACAATTTATCCAAATGTTAAATATTATATGACATGAGCAAACAGCTAAAAGTCAGAAACCATTTTAACTTGCAGTTCAGTGCTGGGTGGGTCTATGTGTACATTTGGGGGCATGGACAGCAGAATTTGACATACAGACAGCACCCACTTGTAAAAGCATCGACCGTTCCCATGTCCTGCATCATAACGCCCACCCACCCCAAACAGCAGCTTATTTCTTACTAGCAAATGAAAGAAATGAAAGGTCTCACCAAAATGACAAAGGAGACCCTAGTAAGCTCAGGTTACAAAAAGACTAGGGACTCTTTGTGCTTGTGTAATCAGCTCTAATCTAGTATTTCTCAACAAATTAAAATGTTACCTAAATGACTGGCATAATACCTGGAAAACAGAACAGTTAAACCAAAACCATCTTTTACACTTGTGAAATAATGTACGTTAACTTTTAGAACATTTAGACATTTCACAACTGGTCCATTCACCCTACAAAAGCCACAAATGCTGGACAGGCATACAAGCTAAGCACCACAAAGTACTGCTTCCTCCCGGGGAACAGAAGCTGCTATCGACTTCAATAGAGGGTGCTTCTCGAACAAGTTTTTTTCTTTTTACTCATTTAATGTGAATTATGTATTTGCCTGGCCCTTTACGTTGTTTTGACCTACAACACTACTGCAGCAAATTGCATGATCATACATATATTACTGGCTGTGTGGTCCGTCTATAATACTTCAAAAGGCAGAACGCAAACACTACAACTGCAACGATACATCAAAATCAGTGCTGAAAAGTACAGTTTTGTACCTACCATAAATGTAGATGTTCGAAGATCCACATTGCTGCAGTCCTTACACTTGGGTAGTCCGCTGTCCTCAGTCGGCCCGAATATCAAAGTATAAGGCTGACGTCGGTCAAGGCGCATTTGACTGACATCAGGACGTCAGGGTACAAATGCGCATGACCGATGTCATATCCTCAGTCTTTTCTTGCCCCAGATGTCAGAAGACCCTAAAAATAAAGGTCAAAACCAAAAGACAGCAAAACAAACAACCAAGCACCCTTGCCCTAATTATATGTACAAAATATACACTATATACACAATATTTACAACCACCTCTAACTACAGAGGGGAAGGAGGGAGGGTAAATTGGACTGCAGCAATGTGGATCTTCGAACATCTACATTTATGGTAGGTACAAAACTGTACTATGTTCTTCATCTCACATTGCTGCAGTCCTTACACTTGGGTAGAATCCCAAAGCAGAGGTCTGGGAGGATGGCCAAACTATAAGGAACCAGGAGCTGCCAAAATGCCCTGCAAAACAGCAGTGGCAAAACCAGCCCTGGATTTAGAGTAAAGTGGCAGGTGATAATGCCTAGAGAAAGTATGCACTGAACTCCAAGTAGCTGCCTCCAAAATATCCATGGTTGCCACCCCCCTCAAAAAAGCTGTCGAAGTGGCAGTAGCCCTAGTGGAATGAGGCCTAATCCCAGCTGGAATCTCCTTGCCATGATGGGAATAACAGAAAGCAATGCAAAACCCAATCCACTTAGAAATAGTTTGTTTTGACACAGGCTTGCCCTGAGAACTCAAAGCAAAAGAAACAAATAACTGCTGAGACTGCCTGAACCCTTTAGTTCTGTCCAAATAATATCGCAACTGCCTGTGTACATCTAAAGTGTGCAAAATCTTTTCCCCTTTATTTTGGGGATTTGCATAAAAAGTAGGCAAATGAATAGTTTGGTTTAAAGCCACACTAGAAACCACCTTAGGCATAAAGGAAGGATTAGTACGTAAAGATACCCTATCCTTATGGAAAATCAAGAAAGGCTCAACGCCATAAGGGCCTGCAATTCAGAAACCCTTCTTGCAGAGGTAATGGCCAACAAAAAGCAGTCTTCCATGATAAATATTTCAACTCAGAAGTAGCTGCAGGCTCAAAAGGTTGTAGAGTGAGTTTCTCCAACACAAAATTGAGATCCCAAGCAGGAGTAGGAGCTCTACGTGGGGTCTTATATTCTTTGCCCCTCTAAGAAATTGCTTGAACAAAGGATGAGAAAACAATGGTGGGTCACAATCATAGTGAGCCGAAATTGCTGCAGCATGAACCTTAATAGAAGAGAAAGACAAACCTTTGTCCAGTAATTCAGTAAGATATTGAAGAGCCACACTCAAATTAGGCTCAGAAACATCAAAATCTTTGCTGCACTCCAAAATAAAAATCTCTTCCACTTATCTGCATACACTTTCCTTGTACTAGGCCTTCTAGCTTCCAAAATAACATTCAAAACTTGCTGAGGAAGTGGAGGCCCACTATGGTTCAAAACAGAATATGCCAGGCTGTTAGGTGCAGAGAGTGAAGCTTGACATTGAGCAAATGGCTGTCCTCCTGTGACAACAGGTGTGGAATCGAAGGCAAAGGCCATGGAGGCTTCCGTACCAGACTTCTCAGTAATGGGTACCAGTGCTGTCGAGGCCAATCTGGAGCTATTAAAATCATCCTTGGCTTGTCCTGTCTGACCTTTAGAAGTACCTTTGGGAGGAGAGGCAGAGGTGGAAAGGCATACACATGAAGATTGCTCCAATTGAAAGAAAGAGCATCCACTCTCCAAGCTGTGGGATGAAACCTTTTGTGCAAAACTTTGGCAGCTGGTGGTTTAGTGGAGAAGCGAACAGATCTATGTCTGGAGTTCCCCATGACACTGTCAATTTCTGAAATACATGAGGATCCAATTTCCACTCGTGGGGATCCATAATTGCCTGCTCAACACATCTGCTAAGGAGTTCTGTGCTCCTGGCAGAAACCTTGCCTGAAGATTGAGCTGTAAACTGAGAGCAGTCTCCCACAAAATCATTGCTTGCCTGCATAGAGGATAAGAATCGTTCCCCCTTGCTTGTTGATGTACCACATGACAGTTGTGTTGTCTGTTAGAATCAACACCTGCCCTGGAAGAAGTAAATCCTTGAAAGCTATTAATGCAAACTGGACTGCTAACATCTCCTTCAGGTTGATATGTAGATGTTGTAGTCTGGCAGGCCACTTGTCTTGTATCAACTTTCCATTTAGATGAGCTCCCCAAGCTTTGTCTGAGGCATCTGTCGTTAAAATCTGACTCGCCTCTGGCCGGGTCACAGAGAGTCCCTTGTTTAGGTGACATTCCTGAGCCCACCACAAAAATTCCTTTTGAATGCAAGGTATTATTTAAATGACAGTGTCCAGATCCTGGCAGTGCTGTGTCCATACATTTTTGAGATACCATTGCAGCTTCCTCATATGCAGTTTGGCATTGGGAAGCACCAGAATACAAGATGCCATGAACCCTAAGGCTTGAAGGACTGTCCTTGCAGTCAGCCCGGACTGATGAGATAGTTGATGGAAGTAAAGGGAAAGACTCTTTTGTTTGTCCGGGGTTAAAAAGGCCATCTGGGATGCTGTATTCAGTCTCACACCCAGAAAGCACATGTCTTGAGAGGGTACTAGACTGGACTTTATTTCGTTCACAGAATACCCCAGGCATCTTAGCACTGCTATCACATATTCCAAATGATGAAGAAGCTCTTCCTTCCTTGAGCCAGAATCAGGCAGTCGTCCAAATAAGGATAGATCTGTATTCCTTTTAGCCTGAAGAAAGCTATCACTGGAGCCAGAACTTTCGTGAACACTCTGGGCAGTAGATAAGCCAAAGGGCAATGCAGAGAACTGATAGTGAGAAGTCCCAGCTCGAAAACGCAGATACTTCCTGCAACTTAGTCTGATAGGAACATGAAGGTAAGCCTCCTTGAGATCCAAAGTTACCATCCAATGATCTTTGCCCAGCAGAGGTAAAAGCTGCTGTAACGTCAACATTTTGAACTTGGGAATGTCCAGATAAGTGTTGAGGATAGATAAATCCAAAATTGGTCTCCACGTGTTCCCCTTCTTTGGTACTAGGAACAGGCGAGAATAAAATCCTAGGCCCACTTCTGGCATAGGGACCGGCTGTATAGCCCCTATTTGGAGTAACAGAGAAACTTGCTTGTGGGCCTCTATTCTTTGCTGAGGAGGAACGTCTGGCATGCCTTTGAAAGGAGGCAAGGTATGGAAATAAAACCTGTAACCGTGGTGTATGATATACAATACCCATCTGTCTTGGGTAATTAAACTCCAATTTTCTTTGAAAAGTGCCAACCTTCCTCCCAAAGGTGCTGCCAGACGAGAAGGCTCTGGCAGCTGAAAAGGTAGGTCATTGGGTCTGTTTACGAAAGGACTGACCCCTGCCCCCACCCGAAGACTGTGCAGGAGAACTCCCTGTTCTAGGCCTGAAAGAGCCCTGAGCTCTGCCCCTACCACGTCTAGATCTACCCCTAGACTGGGAATCATAAGAAGGATACGCCCACCCCTTAGTAGGCCAATTTCTACTAAACTTAGGAGGCTGGACCTGCAAAAAATCTTTAACAGTCTGCATAGACTTAGCCTTGTCTTCCATTTTCTTCAAAACTGCCTCAACAGGAGAACCAAACAACACGTCAGATTGTAAAGGAGCATCTAAAATCCTTGTTTTAACATGGTCAGATAAATTTTGATCCCTCAGCCAGGCGTGCCTGCGAAGAACTGACCCAGTGGCAGCCACCCTAGACGAGGCCTGTACAGCATCAAAACCACATTGCAAAGAATGCTTACCCACCTGTTCAGAAACATGTACTAAATCTTGCAACTCTTTACAATCAATACCTTCTGCCAGAGCATCAACCTTAGACTTCAATTGTGAAAGAAGATAGTTCTGGTATTTCAACATGTGAAACTGGCAATTCAAAGCCCTCATAGCAAGAGTGGAAGAAGTATAAACTTTCTTTCCCCATCTATCCAAGGCCCTGGCCTCTTTGTCTGCAGGAACTGGATTCTTTACAACAGAAGCCTTAACACCTTTAGGCCCCTGGCTAACAGTTTCTGGGTCTGCCCTAGGACTCTTAAAAAGATACTTATGAGCTTCAGGCACCCTGTAATACCTATCCGGTTTAACAGGAGCAGGAGGTAAAGAATCAGGATTAAGAGAAGCCTCTGTAAAAACATCTTCCACTACATCCAAAACAGGAGGTATAGCCAAAGGCCTATGCTGGGGTAAAACAAAAATTCCTAAGCCTTTTCCTGGAATCAGAGAAGTCCTGACCTTCCCACTTAAAATGCTCCCTCATGGAATGAAGAGTTTCTGAAAAAGAAAAATCCTCAGGAGGAGAAGCAGAAGGAGTAGAATCATCCACATCAGAATCAGAATAAGGAGAATACTCCTGCAAGTCTTCAGCCGAAGACTCCGAAACATCTGAAGTCTGCTCAAAACTCCCTAGCTCAGGCTCCACCCTAGGTCTCTTATCAGGAGGGGGCATAGAACCCCTAATCAAAGTAATCAAATCTTCTGCCATTTTAAGCATATGCTTCTTGGGCACAGTTCGTGAAGAACTAGGGGTAACACCAACTGAAGCTAAACCTGGCCTGCCCCTGGGAGAAGCCTTGGAAACAGAAGGAGAGGGCCTAACCACCCTAGGCAGGAGGGAGTATAGTAACCTGAGAAGCCCCATCAGCCTGGCCTGCCTCCTGAGAGGCCACATCCTGCAATAACAAAGTCTCTCCCTGGGATCCCAAAGAAACCTCCGGTGGAACCACCGGCTCTACCGACACCTCCAAAGAACCGGCGTCCGGTACTGACGGTTCCTCTAGCCTAGGTTTAACAGCTTTGTCCTTGCGCTTCTTCGAAGAAGCGGGCGTCGGAGCATCCGACGGCATTTTATAATTGCACCGCTTCAAGACTAACCTGGCACAATCTAATCTTCTCTTAATAGTGCGCTTATTGAATCTAGCACAAGAGCGACACCCAACAACGTCGTGCTCAGGCCCTAAACAAGGAATACACAAAGTATGGTAGTCTCTATGCGGTATCTGTTTCCCACAAGAAATACAATTATTCACTTTTTCTGACATCCGGTAAACCACTGAGGCAAGAAAACACTAAAATATTGCCCAACGGGGTACTTAGCCAACTTTGATTCGGTCTGAAACTCCGAAATGGAACAATTTCAGAACGCCAACCGGCACTTGCAACGCTGCTTCTGCATCGGACCATGCGGCAAAAAAGACTGAGGATATGACGTCGGTCATGCGCATTTGTACCCTGACGTCCTGATGTCAGTCAAATGCGCCTTGACCGACGTCAGCCTTATACTTTGATATTCGGGCCGACCGAGGACAGCGGACTACCCAAGTGTAAGGACTGCAGCAATGTGAGATGAAGAACATCTGCAACATTGTCATACTGAGATTATCTGGCTTACATAACAGAAAATGTTCTCATTTCAAACACTGTTTATGATCACTGCTTAGCCTACCAGTACAATATTTGATATCCCATTACCTTAAGTGCTAGTGGCACAAAATCAGTTATGACTTGCTGTCCCACTTATCTTACCTAAACAAGATACACATTTTTAGTTTTCATAGTGCTCTTTCCAGCTAACAAAGTCTTGCAAATGTATTCAGTGAAGCCCATATGGCAAGGTGCCCAACTGTTACCTGAAGCATTATTTCTCATACTTTACAAGTAGCACCAGGTCTAAATGTGCTGCATGCAGAGACGGGAGCAATGTTTGCTATAATTTTAAAAACAGAACCTGAGAGTTAGCAAGTCACTTACGAAAAGTATTTTTCTAAGCTTGAATTTCATTTTCTTAAACATGAGAAACAGTTGAGAATCCTTACTTACTGATTTGGTTCTATCATGTTACAATAGGAAACACAGGCAGACTGCCAAATTAAGCTTGCCTCAGTAGCTGCCTTAGGCACAAAAGAAAAATTAGTTTTAATGACAATCCTTACTGTAGAGGGAAAAGTTTTAAAGGCCTTCACCTCAAAAATCCTTCTAGCAGAAGTAATGTCTACTAAAAAAGCATCTTCCAAGGCAGGTATGTCAAATCAACTTCAGCAGGTTCACAAGGAAGTTATGACTTCCCTAAAAAAAAATACATATCCCAATGGAGGAACAGTGTCCTTAAAAGGCTGTAAGTGCTGGTAAGTTGTTGTTGGTCTTTCGGCATTTTCCCGGTAAGGGGTCGCCACAGCGGAACTCCAGTCTGCTAATGATTGGCAGTAGATTTTTACGAAACGCCGAGTTGCCAGCTCGACGCCCAACCTTCAATGAAGGCACAGCCATTTACGCACGCATGTTGTTCGAATGCTACCCAACCGTGGGGAGGACATGCAGACTCCACACAGAAAGCACTCTCAAGCTGAGAATCGAACGGGAGAACCTCTTGCTGTGAGGTAACAACGCTACCGCCGTACCACCGTGGCATACCTGTAAGTGCTGGAAAGTACCTCTACGAAAAGCTATGCACAGCTTTAAAGAAACCAAAGATAATGAATTGGCAGCTTCATGGAAGTGAGATATTGTAGCAAAATGAACAAATAGTAGCTTAGATTTCCTTCAGAAATCTGAGAAATACAACTGCATGCAAGCAATGAAATAATTCATCCCTTTGGGAGACGCCCATATAGAAAACTGCATTTTACTTTTCTGGATTTTCCTGTTGAGGCCTCTAAGCAAAAGTAAGGATTTGGACTATTCTAGGAGAGTATGAATACTCTCTCTCCATTACTACATCTGCAGTGCAAACCCGAGAAAACTTTTTCAGCCTCTTAGTCCTTACAGTTTCTAATACAGTACAGAAAGAAAGTGGGCATGCATGGAATCTTATCTGCCAACCTAGAGATATCATTTAAAAATGTTTAGCACTTCTCACAGCCATAAATGTGGTGGTGATGATGATCCACTTTATGAATGCAGTTGAATTATGTTATCACCTTAAGAAAACTTGCAAGACAATTTTTGCCAGATTTATTGACTGCATCCATTATTTGTTTTACATTGCATTACGCTGCAATTAAAAAAACTGAGTAGCGCATGCATTGAAAATGTGGGTTAGGCTTGCCAGGTGGTTGAGTCAAGCAGGGCTCTGCTGGATCTCCTATGAACAGGCTGCTACAGAGGACGAGGCCAAAGAGACAAACCACACTTGTCAAAGCTGGAATAGAGCTATGAAAATGCCTTTGGACATACTTTGTCTAGAATTTTAGAGCAAGAGGAAAAAGGGAAGTGTAAAGGAGACCCAAGGTTATTTCTGATGGCAGCAACTCTGGGATGTTCACGCAGAGGAGTGATTAAAGAAAAGTAACTACCCTTTGGCACTGGCTGGATATGAAAGTATATCACAGCAAGGTTTCAACCAGTGATATAGACTGAGGGGACCACTCATGAACAACATTAAACAGCAGCAGAACCTGTCCACTAAATAACTGGTCTCCCAACTAATGAGAATGATTACAACAAAATTATTTGATAAAAGAGGTACAGAGTTCTGCCCTGCATGTTTAATAAACTACAACCTTACTGTCAATGAGGATGGCAGTAGCCCTGGAAAGTAGAAAGCCCCTGAATATCTGCAGAGTGTAGGCCACCCTCATTGCCAGAACACTGCCCTCCATGTATGACCCTAAGCTTTGGACTAAGCATTCCTTAGAAATAATCTGATGTCACAAGGCTCTGTCAATAATGAACAATTGCCTTCTTACGTCTACTGGAGCACCCTAATATGAAACCCTGCAAAAAGCCCATGTAAATCACAGCTACCAACAGGCCCAGTGCTCTGGAATGGAGTTGTTGTAGCTGATCCACAGGAAGAATCTTGTCTGAAGACAAATGTGCTTTATAGGACAGATTCTGTTAAGGTGCATCCACGAGGACTCCGTCTAGGACTCTCCAATCCTCAATGGCATTACCAAGGACCAGAAAAGATTCAGTAGCTACTCCTGAGCTACAACTAGTCTACCCAGCAACCAGTCATCCAGGTACAGTAACAGCTTGACCTCCTGAAACCTCTGGTTCACTGTAACTACTACCCTGCACATAGTACACACTTTGGGGACTGACACTGACCAGCAATTTCCACAACTACTTGGCTATCTTGATGTGGAGACAGACAGGGTTAAGATCAGTGAGGTCTAAGTTGACTCTAAGAGCATCCCACCATTTGCTTCTATATGAATGTACAGTTGTGTAAAATCTTACAATAACAGTAGATGTCCTCTCTTTTCACTGTTGCAGTATTCCTAACAAAAGGAATTTCCTGCCAAGGATAGCCAAATGTCCAGACAGTATACCAAAGCCTTCAATATCTACAGGCACCAAACATCACATACTCCCCACACAAGGTGTAGGGCACAAAGGTGAGGAACAGACAATTCAGAAATGAAAAGCCCCAGGAACGAACGGACCAGGAGAAAAGTACAGTTGTGTACACTTAACATAAATGTAGATGTTAGATTGCATTCACTGTTGCAGTCATCACACTTGGGTTATCTGCCTGCAGGTAGCCCTCAATCGGCCTGAATACCAGAGCCTTGGGATTTCTGTGTCGGATGCTGTCACTTCTTCCATGACGTCAAGTTGTCAGGGGTATAAAACATGCAGCCAATGCCATTACATCAGTTTTTCTTGCCACAAATGACAGGAGCCCCCGAAACAGGGAGCCAAGATATGGTGAGAAAAACAGTAAATACCAATTGCCCTGTAAGGGGTGAGTAATAGACAGAGAGGAGACAGAGAAGGGAGCTGGAGAGTGGGAATCCAGGACTGCAACAGTGACTACACTCAAACATCTACATTTATGGTAAGTGTACACAACTGTATTATGTTCTTCGTGTTTCCCTGTTGCAGTCATCACACTTGGGCTGATTCCCAAAGCTGAAAAAAGGGTGGAGGCAGTCAAGAAGAGTTGGGGCTGGCTAGTATACCCTGCAGGACTGCTATTGAAAACCTGCCATTGATTTGGCAAAGATAGGCAGGTGGTAATGCTTGGTGTAGGCAGGTGATAATGGTTGGTGAAGGTGTGTACAGAACTCCAGGTAGCAACTTCCAGAATGTCCCTGGTAGGGACTCCCCTGAGGAATGCTGTAGAGGTAGAAGTTCACTAGTGGAAACCGTTAAACCCCCAATGGGTTGGTTTCCATGGTGTTTGCAGCAGAAATGGATACAGTGTACTATCCATTTGGAATTTGTTTGTTTAGAAATGACTTTGCCCTCTGCCCCTGGTGCAAACCTGAGTAGTAACTGGTCAGATTTCCTGAAGGTCTTAGTCCTAATCAAGGTAGAATCTGAGCTGTCTGTGCACATCCAAGGAGTGCAGGATCCTTTCCTCTTTATTTTGAGAATTAGGGAAGAAGGTAGGTAAATGGATAGATTGGTTGAGAGCCACAATGGACACCACTTTAGGCATAAAGGAAGGGTCAGTCCAGAGGGAGACCATGTCAGCATGAAAAATAATCAAGGGTTCCACAGCCATAAGTGCTTGTAGCTCAGACACTCTTCTAGCTGAAGTGATGGCCAGAAGCAAGGCTGTGTTCCAAGAGAAGAATTTCAACTCTGCAGGCTCAAAGGAGGGTAGCGTGAGCTTTTCCAGTACAAAGTTAACATCCCAAGCAGGGGTGGGTGCTCTCCTTGGTGTCCTTAAGTTGTTTGCCCCTCTCAGGAACTGTTTGATGAGAGGGTGAGAAAAGAGAGGTTGCTCGGTGTTGTAGTGAGCCGAGATGGCAGAGGCAAGGATCTTAATGGAGGAGAAGGATAGGCCTCTGTGGAGCAGACCTACTAGGTAATCTAGGATTAAAGGTAAGGAGGGCAGTGTTGTGTCCTCTCCTTTAGACTGAACCCAAGAGCAATACCTTTTCCACTTATCAGCATAGGATTTCCTTGTACCTGCTTCCTTAGGCTGGTCACTGGAGGATAATTCAAGGAATAAGCCAGACTGCAAGATTCAGGGTTTGCAGTTACGGATGCAGGATCTTTCCCTCCTGCTGAGTGAGGAGGGTTGGGATCTGGGGTAGGTGCCAGGGTGGCACCGGTGACAGGCTGTGCAGTAGTGGGTACCAGTGCTGGCATGGACAGTCCGGGTCAATCAGGATTATCTTTGGTCTGTCCTCACTTATCTTGAGTAATATTCTTGTCAGAAGAGGCAGAGGGGGAAATGCACAGACTGAGAGGTTTACCCAGTGGAAGGATAGGACATCCACTTTGCAGGCCCTGCTGTGAGGTGTCCTGGTGCAAAATTTGCTGAGCTGGTGCTTGTAGGGGGAGGCAAAAAAGGTCTACCTCTGGGTTCCACCATTTCTGGGTTAGAAGGCTGAAGGTGCTGGGGTCTAACTGCACCTCGTGTGGGTCTAGAAGATTTCTGCTTAAGTCTGCCAGAGAGTTTTGCCTGCCTGGCAGGAATTTAGCTTGCAGATGAATATGCATGTCCAAGGCTGTATTCCACAGGACCGTGGCTAGCCTGCAGAGTGGGTTCCCCTTTGCTTGCTGATGTACCACATAACTGTGGTGTTGTCTGTTTTTATTAGCAGGGGTCCTGGTGAGAGTAGGGATCTAAAAGCTGTCGGAGCATGTTGAACATCTAGCATCTCTTTTTGGTTGATGTGCAGATGAATCTGACTTGGGCTCCAGTGGCCCAGAATGCACTTATCGTCCAGATGTGCCCCCCAGGCATAGTCTGAAGCGTCTGTGGTTAGGGTCTGGGCAGCGTGGGGTTGTGTAAAGGGAAGTCCCTTGTTGTGGTTGCATGCTGCTGCCCACTAAAGAAACCCTGTCCTTAGACAAGGTATGATAGGTATTACGGTTTCCAGGTCCTGAGAATGCTGGTACCAAAGACGTTTTAAGTACCACTGAAGTTTCCTCATATGCAGTCTGGCATATGGAATTAGAAGAATGCAAGAGGCCATGAACCCTAGGGCCTGCAGAATTTTCCTTGCTGACAGCTGGGTTCTGGTGGCCATTTGAGTGAAGTAGCCTGTCAGATAGGCTTGTTTTTCGGGAGTAAAGAATGCCATCTGGGATGCTGTGTCAAAACTTGCAACCAGGAATACAATCCTTTGACTGGGGACTAGTTTTGATTTCTTTTCATTGATAGTGTACCCCAGGGAGGTTAGAAGGTTCTTTATAAACGTCAGGTGCTGCAAAAGCATTTCCTGACCGTCTGCCTGAATCAGACAATCGTCCAAGTACGGATAAATTTGGATCTTTCACTGTCTGCAATAGGCAATGGCTGGAGCCAGGCATTTTGTGAAGAGACTGGGAGCAGTGGATACGCCAAAGGGAAGTGCAGAGAACTGATAATGCATAGATCCTGCCCTGAAACGTAGGTATTTCCTGAATGAGTCCCTGATAGGGATGTGCAGATAGGCTTCTTTTTGGTCTAGGGTGGCTAACCAGACATCTTTGGACAGCATAGGAAGCAGTTGCTGAATGGTGAGCATTTTGAATTTTGGTACCACCAGGAAGATGTTTCGAATGGAAAGATCTAGTATTGCACGCCAAGTGCCCTCTTTTCTGGGTACCAGGAAAAGTCTGGAATAAAACCCTTGGCCTATCTGTTCTGCAGGAATAGGTTGAATTACCCTTATGGAGAGCAGGGATTGAACTTGGTTGTGTGCCTCTGCTCACTAGTTTGGAAGAAGGTCTGGGAACCCTTTTGGGGTTGGCAGTGACTGGAAGTAAAATTTGTAACCCTGGGATACAGTGCAGAGGACCCATCAGTCTTTGGTGATGGAGGTCCAGTTTTTTGCATGATGGGCAAGTTTTCCTCCTAGGGGCAAGAGCAATTGGGCAGAGGTGAGGAGTGGAGTTGAGAAGTCATTGTGAATTTTTTCTGTAAGGGGATGGCTTAGCACTCCCTCTTTTAGAAGTGGAGGCACTCCACTGCTTAGACCTCTGCATACCTTGCGACTGTAATCGGGGGGGGGGGGGGTCTAGTTTGAGATGGCCTTGAGGGGGCTGGAAAGAACCAATATTTTGAGAGGCAATGCCTACTGAATCTTGGAGGCTGCACTTGCAAAAAATATTTGACTGACTGCATAGACTTAGCTTTTTCTTCCATCTTTTTTAGAGCCTCTTCTGCTTTGATGCCAAAGAGATTGTCCTTGTTCAATGCTGCGTCTAGTAATTTAGATTTGACATGGTCTGGCAAGGTCTGCTCCTTAAGCCAAGTATGCCTTCTCAGTACAGAACCAGTGACTGCTGCCCTGCAAGTTGCTTCTAGAGTGTCAAAGCCACATTGCAAGGTATGCTTGCTGACTTGACTTGCAGAATGCATAAGCTCCTGTAATTCTTTATTTTCTGCACAATCTGTAAAGGTAGATAATTTTTCTTAATAAGTTCCATAATATGTTGCTGGTATTTCAGCATGTGAAACTGGCAATTCAGTGCCCTAATGGTGAGAGTTGCAGATGTGTATATTTTTTACCCCATCTGTCTAAAGCTCGGGAATCCCTGTCCGAAGGGGAGGGATTCTTAGCAGTAGGTGCTTTTAAACTTTTAGGCCCCTGAGAAATTACCTCTGAGTCAGCAGTAGGATTTTTGAAAAGAAATTTGAGAGAGTCCGGGACTCTGTATTACCTGTTTTGTTTCCTTGGAGCAGGGGGTAAAGTACCAGGAGTTGGACTGGATTCTATAAAGACATCATCCACAACATCCAGAACTGAAGGGATTGCTAAAGGTCAATGTTGTGGCAAATCTAAAAATTTGCTGAGTCTCTTAGGACTGAGGATAATCCTGGCATTCCCAGTGAGAATGCTCTCAAAGTATGTAGAGTTTCACCTAAAGAAAAATCTGGACTCCTCTGCATCTGAATCCTCATAAGCAGATAAAGGCATGTCTTCATATTCAGAAACCTCAGAGTTGTCGGACTCTGTTAAAGCTGCTGGGGACAGGACTCTTTCTCTTAGCAGGGGAAGGCTGGCTTTCCCTAATCAGCATTATCAGGTTTTCTGTCATTTTAAGCATTTGATGCTGTGGCAAAGAGGCAGGTGCTTGAGTTTGGGTCGTCTGTTTTTTTTTTTTTTTTTTTAGGCATAGCTTGTACTCTTGGCCTTAGAAACTCAGTAGTTTTATACAAAATTGAAGACGCGAAATAAGTCATTGGTTTGGGTCGAATATCGGTAATGCGAAGAAAGTACAGTTCTGTACACCTTCCATAAATGTAGATGTTCGAGTGTATTCACTTTTGCAGTCATCACATTTGGGTTATCTCCTTGCAGTAGCCCTCAGTCAGCCTGATTATCAAAGTCTTGGGTCCTGTGTTGGTTGCTGTCTCATCTTCCATGACATCAAGTCGTCAGGGGTATAAAGCATGCAGCCGATGCCACTACATAAGTTTTTCTTGCCCCAGATGTCAGGTGCCCCCATAATGGGAAACAAATATATACACAAGGTTACACCTCCACCAAAAAAGCAACTACACTATAAGGCTTTAAGCACAGTAAACAAGAATAGAGGTATAGTCCATAGAAGTCAGGGGACTGGAGGGAGGGTAACTAGGACTGCAACAGTGAATACACATGAACATCTACATTTATGGTAAATGTACACAACTGTACTATGTTCTTCGTGTTTCACTGTAGCAGTCATCACATTTGGGTAGATTCCCAAAGCTAAGGATGGGAGGGGGTAATTAGATAGCATTAGGACCAGCTATAAGGCCCTGCAAGACTGCAGTGGCAAAGCCAGCTCTGGATTTACAGAAAACTGGCAAATGGTAATGCTTGGTGAAGGTATGTACAGAACCCCAAGTAGCAGCTTCTAGAATGTCCCTGGTAGGGACACCTGAGAAAGGCTGTAGAGATAGATGCAGCCCCGGCTGAATGTGGTCTTATCCCCTGTGGGGTAATTTTTCCATGGTGCTTACAGCAGAAATGAATGCAATGGCCTATCCATTTAGAAATGGTTTGCTTTGAAATGGCCTTCCCCTCTGCCCCTGCAGCAAATGCAACCAGCAGTTGTTCAGATTTCCTGAGAGGTTTAGTCCTGTCCAAGTAAAATCTAAGTTGTCTGTGCATGTACAAGTAAAATCTAAGTTGTCTGTGCACGTCCAAGGAGTGCAGTACTCATTCCCCTTTGTTCTGTGGATTAGAAAAAAAGGTTAGCAAATGCATGGACTGATTAAGGCCCTCACTGGATACCACCCTGGGCACGAAGGAGGGATTGTTCCTGAGGGACATCCTGTCCTCATGAAAGATAAGGAAACGCTCCACTGCCATGAGGACCCTTCTTGCTGAAGTGATTGCTAAAAGGAAGGCTGTTTTCCAAGAAAGGAATGTCAACTCTGCAAGTGCCGCTGGCTCAAAAGGAGGTAAAGTGACCTTTCCAATACAGAGTTGAGGTCCCAGGCTGGAGTAGGGGCTCTCCTGGGTGGTCTTAAGTTTTTGGCCCCTCTGAGGAACTGCTTCAGCAGTGGATGAGAGAAGAGGGGTGGTTCTGTGTTGTAATGAGCTGAAATGGCTGAGACATGAATTTTGATGGAGGAAAAGGAAAGGCCCTTGTGAAGCATCTCAGTTAAGTATTGAAGAATCTGGGGTAAATTGGGCGCTGCTGTGGCCATCCCCTGAGCCTGAGTTTAGTTCCAGGAACAGAATCTTTTCCATTTTTCAGCATAGTATTTTCTAGTACTAGGCCTCCTTGCCTCCAGAATGACATCCAACACTTGCTTACTGAGGGATGGTAACGGAGAGACAAGGTAATTAGCCAGGTTGCCAGGTTCACAGTTTGAAGCTGTGGGTGCAGAATACGGCCCTCCTGTTGGGACAGCAGGGCAGGGGTAATGGTGCCAGCAGTAACACTGCGCAAAAGGGGGTACCAGTGTTGGCGTGGCCAGTCTGGTGCAATCAGTATCGTCCTTGGTTTATCCTGTTTGATCTTTTGTATTACCTTGGAGATAGGAGGCAGAGGGGGAAAGGCATCAACCGATAGGTTTTTCCTGGTGAAGGACAGGGCATTCACTTTCCAAGCTTGTTTGTGGGGAGTCCTTGTGCAGTATTTGTCCAACTGGTAGTTCTGGGGGGAGGCAAACAGTCTATCTCTGGGCTCCCCCATTTGTTTCTCAACATGTTGAATATCTTTGGTTCCAGTTTCCACTCGTGTGGGTCCATGAGATTTCTGTTTAAGTCATCTGTCAGTGTATTTTGCTTTCATGGCAGGAAGTGAACCTGTAGATGCACTTGGTAGCTCATGGCTGTGTTCCACAGAGCCATGGCTAGTCTGCAGAGAAGATATATGAGTGGGTTCGCTCCTGCTTGTTTATGTACCACATGACAGTGGTGTTGTCTGTTTTTACCATTAATTCTCCTGGAAGAATGTGGTCCTTGAAGGCTGTCAGAGAATTCTATACAGCTAACATTTATTTTTGATTGATATGCAGGTGCATTTGACTTGGGTTCCATTTGCCCTGAATGCACTTCCCTGCCAAGTGAGCCCACCCCCCCCCATGCATAGTCTGATGAGTCCATAGGCTTTTTAGATACCATTGTTGTTTCCTCATATGCAGTCTTGCATATGGAATTAGTAGAATGCAAGGGGTCATGAACCCTAGGGCTTGCAGTATTTTCCTTGCAGATAGCTGGGTCTTTCTGGCCAGTAGTTTCAAGGAGGCTGTCAAATGAACTTGCTTCTCTGGCGTGAGGAAAGCCATCTGGGAAGCTGTGTTCAAGCTTGCTCTCTGGAATACAATTTGTTGGCAGGGTACAAGACGTGATTTCTTTTTGTTTATGGTGTACCCCAGAGAAGTTAGCAATTTCCGTACAAACGCCAGATCATTCAATAGTATGTCCTGGCTTTCTGCCTGAATTAGAAAATCATCTAGGTATGGGTATATTTGAATATTTCTTTGCCTGCAAAATGCAATGACTGGAGCTAGGCACTTTGTGAATACCCTGGGCATAGTAGATAAGCCAAAGAGCAGTACAAAGAACTGATAGTGCATGCAGCCTGCTTTGAAGCATAGGTATCTTCTGCAAGATTCCCTTATTGGGATATGCAGGTAGGCTACCTTTAAATCCAATGTTGCCAACCAGGCATCCTTGCCTAGCATAGGAAGCAGCCGGTGAAGTTAACATCTTGAATTTTGGGATCACCAAAAATGTGTTTAGGATAGACAGGTCCAGGACAGGACGCCAGGAGTGGTCTTTTCTGGGCACCAGGAAAAGTCTTGAGTAGAAACCTTTCCCCCTTTCCTCTTTTGGGACAAGCTGAACAGCCCTGACATTTAAGAGGGAGAGAACTTGTTTTTGAGCCTTTGCCCACTGATTTGGGAGTAGATCTGGCCAACTGTTTGGGGTTGGTAAGGAGTGGAAGTGGAATCTGTATCCTTGGGAAACTACATTTAAAACCCATTTGCCCTGGGTGATGAGTTCCCAATTGTTTGTCTGCAGGGCAATCTTTCCCTCTAAAGGAACAGTCAGTTGTGCAGGGCTTGAAAGATTTAAAGTTAAGTCATTGAGACAGTTTACCATAGGGGGGAGTCTTACCACTCCCTGCTTTGGAAGTGGGAGCCCCCCCACTGCTCAGTCCTGTGAGTACTTTGGGACTGAAGCCTGGGTGTTCTGCTGGTTCTGGGTTTGGACTGAGAAGGTCTGGAAGAGGCAGGAAAGGACCAATTTTTAGAGGGCCAACGCCTACTAAATCTGGGAGGCTGTACTTGCAGGAAATCTTTAACAGTTTGCATAGATTTAGCTTTTTTCTTCCATCTTTTTAAGTACTACTTCTGCTTTGTTGCCAAACAGGCGGTCTTGGTTTAAGGGAGCATCCAGCAATTTAGCTTTAACATGATCTGGCAACAATTGCTCCTTAAGCCAAGCATGCCTTCTAAGTACAGACCCAGTGACAGCAGCCCTGCAAGATGCCTCTAGTGAATCAAAACCACATTGCAAAGTATGTTTTCCAACTTGTTCAGCAGAATGCATTAAATTCTGTAAATCTTTATTTTCAAAAAACAAGTAATCTCCGTGGTATCCCCGAAGTCTCAAAAGAACCCACTAAAGTGTAGTGGGTCCAAAAACAAAACAGTGTAAGAAACTTCTCTGTATGGAAGATTTTCAGTCCATATATTTCTAGTTAATCACTGTATATTAATCAGATCAGACAATAGTAGTAGAAGTAGCGAACATAAACTCGTCTTAAGTCAAAACAAAAAAAAAGTAATAATAGAAAATATATAATTGTACAGCATTACTAAGTATTCGAAAGTAATCCAAGCAAGGCAGGCAGTCTGTTTCCAGTCAAAAATCCTTTAAGTACACAGACGAGATCCAAGTAAAACAAAAATAGAGTAATAATTTCCTCACAAGCTTTCTAAATATATGTATACTTTTTATCAGGCATGGGAGTGGTTTATTGTGCTGTAAAACAAAGTGGTATTGGTACACATGTTAAATTCACATCCCTTCCCCCATCAGTGTGACATTTGAGCTGGTCCTGCCCTACTTAGTAGCTGTCATAATAATATATAACCCTTATGTACTTTAAATAAAATTATATAATGATGTGGTACCTCTTATTTAACCAAATTATTAAGGAGATTACTAAAGTATGTGATTTTATCCAAGACAATATACTACATGGCTGGAAATATATCAACCTTAGTTAATTTGGCAATCAAAAAAAATATATAAATATATACATAAACATTTTGCATGTAAAAATCTATTTCTATTTTCATAACCTATTGTTAACAAAGATCGCTTTCGTCCTTCTAGACTTCTTCAAGTCCGTGTACAAGAACCCTAAAAACCTACATAACTGCATAAATAGTTAGTATTGTTATTACACATCATTTTGAATAAAGTGGGGAAAAAAGAACCAGAAAAAAATTAAAATAAGAAAAAATGTATGTATGATGATGGAAACAATTTGTCCGTGCCTTTCGGCTTTTCCTAGTTAGGGGTCACCACAGCGGAACTCCGGTCCGCTAATGATTAGCAGTAGATTTTTACGTACTGGCTTGCCGGGCCTAACACACAACCTTCAACGAAGGAACGCCCATTCAAGCATGTCGCTACACAGAAGACGCTCTGAGAATCAAATGGGCAACGTCTAACTGTGAGGCGACAACGCTACTGCAGCACCAGCACCGCAGTGATGATGGAAACACAATATACACTTAAATTTCAACTAATTTAAAATGGTATTTAAAACCAATTTGTAGAATAAAATAAAATACAATTAGTCATGTAAACAATGTTGCAATTTTCTAAGTTCCAGTGCACTTTAACTCAACAGTAGTAGTTTAGTCCAGGCTTCCTAAATGAGTTCAGCTTTAATTGCCACATGAGTTCATGTTTGTCCAGAATATTCGGGATGTCTCCTTCAAGATCACCCATGTCTATGCGTTCCAGGATCTGGAACTTAAAATCTGTGTCTCTTTTATGAAGAGAAAGGTGTTTGGCTAGTGCATTATTTTACATCCAGAGCGGATTTCTGACAGATGACATGAAATCCTACGCTTGAGTTTATTTATAGTCTTGCCCACATAGAATGGATCACATTCATTGCACTGTGCCCTGTAAATTACATTTTTAGTGTTACAGTCACCCCCTGCACTGGTTTTAAATGATCTTCGTTCAATAAGGGCAATAAAAACCATCACTTTGCTGTATAAATATACAAAATGTACAATTAGTTTCTCATCTTTTAGTGCTTTTCTCACATGGTCTAGGTTTAAATTCAAGAAAACTTCTAATGTTCCTGGCCTTCCTATAAACAAATGATGGGGCTTCACCCAAGATGTTAATCAGAAAAGGGTTTCCTGTGACAATGTCCCGGTTTTCTTCAATAATATTTTTGATACTGTGATAATCCAAAGTGTATGTCAGGATGCAGCTATTTTTGCATTTGTTATTCTCTGTGGAATTACTTAACATTTTTCTACTGGGGAGGTTGAGTGAAGGTGCTTCAGTCCTTTTCAGTTCTATAATGGGTTCCAAGATGTTACAAAAAGTACAGTTTTGTACCTACCATAAATGTAGATGTCCGATAGATATGCAACTGCAGTCCTGACATATGGGTTGTCCTGCCTCAGACAGCCCTTCGGTCGGCCGGATTCCAAAGTTTGGGTCCGGCGTCGGCTGATGTTGCCTCCTCCCCGACATCAGAGCGGCTGGGGTATAAAGGCATCCGCCGATGCCATCTTCTTCAGTGTTTCTTGCCCCAGATGCCAGGTGCCCTCCAAAGAAGGCTAAATTTTGTGAATGGATAACAAATTCCAGACATGCACAACAGTAATAAACAGATGCACCATAACAGATATCCCTAGCTAATAGAGGAAAAGGGGGAAATGGACCCAAAAGGAATAATGCAGAGGGGTAGGAAGGAGGGAAAACCTGACAGCAGTTGCATATCTATCGGACATCTACATTTATGGTAGGTACAAAACTGTACTATGTCCTTCAAGAATGCAACTGCAGTCCTGACATATGGGTTGAATACCATAGCCAAGCTGGGGGTGGTAGGCTCTAAGAAAGGGATGGTGTAGCTAAAAGGCCCTGCAGGACTGCTGAAGCAAAGCCTGCTCTGGATCTGGAGTATAAAGGCAGGTTGTAGTGTTTGGTAAATGTATGCACGGAGCTCCATGTAGCAGCCTCTAGAATGTCCTTTGTAGCCACTCCTCTTAGAAAGGCTGTGGATGTGGCTATAGCTCTGGTGGAGTGCGGCCTAATATTGGCTGGTACACCTTTTCCATGGAAAGAGTAACAGAATCTGATGCAGTGTCCAATCTATTTTGAAATTGTTTGTTTGGAGATTGCCTTTCCTTGCACTCCAGCAGCATAGGCTACAAATAGTTGGTCAGACTTCCTGGTGGTCTTTGTTCTGTCCAAGTAGTAGCGTAATTGTCCGTGTATATCCAAAGTGTGCAGCAGCTTTCCCCCCTTATTTTGAGGATTGGGAAAGAAAGTAGGCAGGTGAATTGCTTGATTTAGAGACACACTGGATATCACTTTTGGCATGAATGAAGGACTGGTCCTTAGAGAAACTCTGTCCTGATGGAAAATGAGAAAGGGAGGTACTGCCATGAGGGCCTGTATCACCGAGACTCTTCTTGCTGAGGTAACTGCCAACAGGAAAAACGTTTTCCAGGAGAGAAATTGCATTTCTGAAGATGCTGCTGGTTCGAAAGGAGGAAGAGTTAATTTTTCCAAGACGTAATTGATGTCCCATGCAGGAACTGGTGGTTTTCTGGGAGGGATTGATATTCTTTATCCCTCTTAGAAACTGTCTTAGCATGGGATGCGAAAACACAGGTGGGTCACAGTTGTAGTTTGCTGAGATTGCTGAAGCGTGAATTTTAATGGAAGAATATGAGAGGCCACTGTGAAACATTTCTGCCAAGTATTCTAATATCTGTGGTATGCTCATTACTGATGCATCCTGTCCCTTGTTGGCATTCCAGATGCTGAATCTCTTCCACGTGGCCGAATAGGTTTTTCTGGTGGAAGGCCTGCGTGTTTCCAGCAGAATTTCTTGAACTTTTTCGGAGAGAGAGGTATGAGTCAAAGTCATGGAACCTTCCAAGCTGTCAGCTGCAATGTTTGCAGGTTTTGATGAACAGTCCTGTAATTGTGCTGTGTTAGAAGCACAGGCCATTGAGGCAAGGGCCACGGTTTGGTGTGAGTTATGCTCAGTAGCAATGGATACCAGTGCTGCATTGGCCAATCTGGAGCTATCAAAATTCCTGTTGGTTGTTCTGCTTTTATCTTCAGTAACACCGTCAGTAATGGTAGAGGAGGGAATGCATAAATTGTTAGGGAATTCCAGCTGAAGGAAAGAGCATCCGTTCTCCAGGCTAGAGGATGGTGCGTCCTTGAGCAGAACTCCTCCAGGTGATGACTGAGATGAGAAGCAAAGAGATCTATGTCCAGTGTTCCCTAAGCACTTGTTATTTGTGAGAAAATGTGTGGATGCAGCATCCATTCGTGTGGATCCAAGAAATTTCTGCTCAACCTGTCTGCCAGAACATTGTCCTTTCCCGGAACAAACTGCGATTGCAAGTGGATGTTTAGTTTTAGGGCCTTTTCCCAAAGAGGCATTGTTAGTCTGCAGAGAGGATACGAATGAGTGCCTCCTTGCTTGTTTATATACCACATGAAAGTGGTGTTGTCTGTCCTTATTAGCAGGTGACCTTGTTGAAGAGATTTTCCGAAGGCCTCTATTGCATGTATCACTGCCAACATCTCTTTTTGATTTATGTGCAAATGCATTTCCATGGGAGTCCATTGCCTTTGAATGCATCTGCCCTCCATGTGTGCCCCCCATCCATGATCTGAGGCGTCTGTTGTAATGGTTTGACTTGCTTGAGCCTTGTTGAAAGACCTGCCTTCGTTTAAATGACTTGCTTGAGACCACCAAAAAAATTCCCTTTGCAGGCATGGAATGAGTGGTATTACGTCTTCTAGGTTGTGGCTGTGTTGAGACCATAAGCTTTTTAGGTACCATTGTAGCTTTCTCATGTGTAGTCTTGCCAGAGGGATCAGAAGAATGCAAGATGCCATGAACCCCAGGGCCTGCAGGATCTTCCTTGCGGTCAGCTGGGTGAGCTTTGCTAGGCTTTTGAAGTAATCTGGTAAATGCTCTTGTTTCTCCTCTGTGAGGAAAGCCATTTGCGATTGTGTGTCCAGTTTTGCTCCTAGAAAAATAATCTGTTGGGATGGCAGTAGTCTTGACTTTTGAATGTTGACTGTGTATCCCAAAGCCTGTAACAATTGAATGACATAATCCAAGTTTCTTATCAAGGTTTGTTTGCTGTCTGCTTGTATAAGGCAGTCGTCCAGGTAAGGGTATATTTGAATCCCCTGGAGCCTGCAATGTGCAACTACTGATGCCAGGCATTTCGTGAATACTCTGGGCGCAGTAGATAAGCCAAACGGCAATGCTGACGATTGATAATGCTCTGTCCCTGCAAGAAATCTGAGGTATCTTCTGCAACTGTGTCTGATTGGGACATGCAGGTATGCCTCCTTGAGGTCCAGAGTGACCAGCCAAGACCCCTTGCCCAGCATGGGAAGGAGTTGCTGTAACGTCAGCATTTTGAATTTTGGCACAATGAGAAAAGTGTTTAGAGCGGACAAGTCCAGTATAGGCCTCCATTGTTTTTCTTTTCTTGGAACAAGGAACAGTCTTGAGTAGAATCCCTGGCCTTGTTCCTGAGGAGGAACCTTTTCTATTGCTTTTATTTGTAACAGCTTTGAAACTTTTATGAGTGCCTCTGCCCTTTGATTGTGTGGCAGGTTTGGCATGCCTTGTCTCGTTGGTAGAGTATGGAAGTGGAACCTGTAACACTTGTCTACTATGTCCAGAATCCATTTGTCCTTGGTTAAAATGTGCCAGTTCTTTGAGAATAAGGATAATTTTCCGCCTAGAGGTACTTCTCTTTAAGCCCTGGTCGGTGGTGTGAAAGTCAAGTCATTGTGATTGTCCCTGTGGTGCAGCTGAATTCCCTGCGCCACTTCTCTGATTTGGTGGTTGCCATTGGCGGCCCCTGTAGGAGCCTCGGTATTGCCCTCTACCTCGAGCACGCCTGTTTTTTCCCCCCTTTGAAACTTGTCAGTGTCTGGAAAGGACCAATTCTTTGAAGGCCAATTCCTGCTGAATCTGGGTGGCTGAATCTGGAGGAAATCCTTGACTGTCTGTACTGATTTTGCCTTTTCCTCAATAGACTTCAACATATCCTGAGCATTAGCACCAAAAAGCTTCTGTTTTTCAAGAGGTGCATCCAGGAGCTTTATTTTAACATGGTCTGGCAGAGGCTGTTCTTTCAACCAAGCATGTCTACGTATAACGGCCCCTGTCATAGCTGCCCTACATGAAGCTTCCAATGCAGCATAACCACACTGAAGAAAATGATTGCTAACCTGCTGGGTGTTATGAACCAAATCCTGCAATGCCTTTCTATCTATAGGCTCAGGAGAGGCTAATTCTTTCTGCAAATCATCCATTAAGTAATCCTGGTACTGAAACATATGAAAAAGGCAGTTAAGTGACCTCATGGCAAGGGTGGAAGAGGTATAAACTTTTTTGCCCCATCTCTCCAGGGACCTAGCTTCCCTGTCCGCGGGCAGAGGGTTTTTGGCAGAGTAAGTAGCCACTCCTTTAGGCCCCTGTGAAATAGTTTATAGATCCACAGAGTGGGCCTTAAAGAGATGATTATGAGTTTCAGGAACTCTGTAATATCTGTCTGGCTTGACAGGAGCCGGAGGGAGAGAATCAGGGGAAGCACTGGAGTCTGAGAATACATCATCCAGGACATCCAACACTGGAGGAATAGCTAAAGGCCTGTGCTGGGGTAACTTAAGGAAGGTACGTAGCCTCTTCCTGGAGTCAGAAAATTCCTGACCCTGCCACTGAAAATGTTCTCTCATGGAATGGATAACTTCACCGAAAGAAATATCCTCTGGAGGAGAGGCAGAAGGAATAGATTCCTCAGCATCAGAGTCCTCGTAGGCCTGGAAGGATTCTTCCTGGGTATCTGAGTGCTCTGAATCCCCAGAGGCTTCATCCGAAGAGAGGGTATCTGTCTGCTCAGTTCTAGGCCTTTTATCAGCAGGTGGCTGAGAACCTCTGTCTGGATGCGGCTGAGAACCTCTGATAAGAGAGATTAGATCTGCAGCTAGAGTCATGATCTGTTTATCAGTAGAGGGGCCCTGGGAAATAGATTTTGGATGGGCCTTGGCCTGGCTGGCAGCCTTAGCACGTGTGAAGGCCTTGATGGACATTAAGACCGGAGGCCTAGCTGCCCCACGTTCAGGGGTAACTTTATCCACTGGTATGGTGTCAGGTAAATCTAGAGCTTCGGTTTCGGGAGGAAAATCAACAACCGGCACCGGTGAAATCTCCGGGACCGAAGTACGCGCTAAAGCGGTGTCGTCTGTCTGGAGTGGTTGAAGTACCGCTTCCGAAGAGACCGATGCACTCGCAGAGGGCTTAGGCGTATCGGTGGACGGCGCGGGCCGAGGATGTCGGTCCCGGTCCTTGCGTTTTTTGGTAATATGTGCTGTCGGTTGTTCCGACGGCATGATATAAGCGAAAGTATCGCCAAAAAAGTCCTCTGCAAATTCTGCCCGGCGCCTGAGTGTGCGCTTATTAAAGCAAGCACAGGCAGCACAGGCCGAGACGTCGTGGTTTGGGCCCAGGCAGGGGAGGCAGTAAGAATGGAAGTCCTTATGAGGTATTTGTTTACCACAAGACAAATTATTAACTTTTTCAATTTTTTCTGACATCGGCCGAGGCAAGAAAAATGTTCCCCAACGGGGTACTTAGCTTTTAGATGACTTCGGTAACTGAAAACACAGGAGCTGACCGACCGGCACTTGCGAACTGCTTCTGCTTCGGGCACCGCACAGCAAGAAAGACTGAAGAAGATGGCGTCGGCGGATGCCTTTATACCCCAGCCGCTCTGACGTCGGGGAGGAGGCGACATCAGCCGACGCCGGACCCAGACTTTGGAATCCGGACGACCGAAGGGCTGCCTGAGGCAGGACAACCCATATGTCATGACTGCAGTTGCATTCTTGAAGGACATCATCAGACTTTCATAGCCTCTCACTAGAAAATCATTCTCCAAGTTGTTCAGGTTTCTCAAAAATGGTTCCATCTCTGTGGTAATTTGAGCTCATCTATAGCCTTGGGACTTCACTACATTATACTTGGTTTTTGTAGGATGTAGACTTTTACTGTGGAGTAATAAGTTAACCCTCGCTGGTTTTCTGAATAGATCAGTGGTGATTCTGTTATTGTTGGTGCCCTTGGAAATCTGCATATCTAAGAAAGTGGTTGAAGTACAGCTATGGGAAGAGGTAAACTTCAGGAAGGGGGTTGTTTGATTGAGGTTAGTGATAAAATCTCCAAGCTGCAAGGTGTCACCTTCCCACACAATAAAGACAATCAATAACACTTAAATAGCATTATCATGTTTCTTAAGACTCCATAGCTGCTGTTATACAGTAATTGTGAGGGAGCACTGTGTACAAGGATTCCACACCAATTAGTTACCAAAATACTGTCAGCTTCCACTAATGTTTTTTATTTTCTTCAAAAAATCCATTTAATCTCTTATGTATGACTTATTCTTTTCTGCTAGAGGTTTCAGCAAGTAATCAAGGTAAATGGCTGTGGCTTCAGTAAGGGAACCTCTACTTGCTACCACCGGTCTATAAGGTGGGTCTTCTCTGTTCTTATGTGGCTTTGGTATTCCAAAAAAGTAAGGTAAACGTGGGCATGGACTCCTTAAATAATTATAAAGATTTTCAGTGACAAGTTTTTCTTCCCATAATGTGGTAAGATTAGTATTCCATAAATCATATGCTCTTTTTATGTCATCCATGGTAAATAACTCATAAAATCGGTTATCCTCCAGCATGTTCTCTATCTTTTGGTTATAGCTAGTGGTATCAGTCACAAGTATACCTCCTCCCTTGTCTGCCTTCACTACACGCCTGGATTTATCATTGCCTAGCTCAAGCAATGCTTTTCTTTCTCCTGTGTTAAGTTATAAAGTTTTTTCTTAGGAGGCTTTTTTAAGCAGTTTCCTGATATCAATCTCACATTTCACTTCAAAAGCAGCTAGTGTTTGATGTAGTGGTGGACAATAGCTGCTAGGCCTTTTTATAATTTCATCAATAGGCTTATTTTCAGTGTCATTACTTTTGCCATGAAACTGTACCCTTAAGTTGAGCTTCCTCACAAACATTTTAAGGTCCATCAGTACCTGAGCAACCTCACTCCTGCAGCTTGGTACAAAAGTAAGCCCTTTGGTCAACACACATTTTTCCTCTTCAGTCAGTGCTTTAACAGAGTGGTTCCAGATAAGTGGAGCACCTGTTATTGTGATACCTGTTGTTGTTGTTACTGCGGCTGGTTCCTCCGTCTGAACCTAGGACCTGGGTTGTAGTCGGTGTTCCAGTCGGGATTGCCCAGGTATTGTATTTCCCTCACCCCTGTCCACTGTTTGATTCTCCTGTCGCCCTGGGAGTTTGTGGATAGAGTATGAGACCTCTGGAATTCCTCCTCTGCATTCTGGAATCTCGGTGGGTTATAGTAGTATTCCTCGCTGTAGTATGGGGGGACCTGGTAAGAGGGACAAGCTCTGGGGCTCTGGTGATGGTCGTCGTTCTTGTTCTGGTACTGGTGCTGGTTTTGGTATTGGTGTGGTGGTTGATGTCTGTGCTGTCGATATTGGTCTTCCTGAAGAAACTGGTCTTTGTGAATGTGCTGCTGTTCCTGGTAGCTGGATTGTCTGTGGTCCCGGTGGTCCTGGTAGTCCTGTAGAACTCTGTCGGTTTTGGTTGGCGCTGTGGTTTATGTTCCTGTCCTGATCCTTCTGTGATGGCAGGAGGTAGAGAGTCAGGGGCCAAGTTAGATTCCGAACAGGCATCAACAATGTCCAGTACAGGGGGGATAGCTAAAGGCCTGCGCTGGGGCAGGAGTAAGAAATCCCTAAGCCTCTTTTTAGAGTCAGAGTAATCCTGGCTTTCCCAGCGAAAGAGAGTATGCAAGGTTTCAACAAAAGAGAAATCCTCTGGAGGGGATGCAGGGGGAATAGAGTCCACTGCATCAGAATCCTCATAGGTAGATAAGGGTAAATCCTGGTCATCAAAGGAAACAGAAATTTCAGAATCCTGATCCGAAGAATAAGTAAACTCAGTCCTAGGTCTCTTAGAGGGGGAAGGTTGGCTTCCCTGATTAAAGTAATAAGGTCTTCAGCCATTCCTATCACTTGTTTTTTTAGGCATGGAGGCCTGACCACGCAGTCTGGGTGTCGGTTTTCTAGGCATAGATCGAGTTTTAGGCCTTGAAGAAGAAGATGGCGTCGGTTTAATATGCAAGTCAGTACGGCTGAATACGCCCTCAGAAGCTGGTGCCTGCACAGCGGCTCCGGACCTATCCAAGGTAGAGACATCCACAGGTTCCACAGTTGAAGCATCTCACGGCATACAGGACTCCGAATGGGTCTCAGTAGAGGCCTGCGAATCTGAAGTAGCGGGTATCTGGGGGTGCGAAAGCACCTCACTGAGTACCGGCGAACTGGCGACTAGCTTAGGAGAAGCATCATCGGCAGCTTTGGACCTAAGCGGTCTTTATCTTTGCATTTTTTCGGAATGTCGGTAGTCGGGTGACTTACTGAAGCCATATCTGGGTAATTGAACAGAGTACCAAAATATTTAAAGCATAAATATACCGATGACGAATAGTTTGTTGTTTAAATAAGTCACAAAACCAACAGCAAGGTACATCGTTGTCAGGGCCTAGGCAAGGAATACAGTACAAATGAAAATCTTTATGAGGTATTTGGTTTCCACAAGAAATACAATTATTGACTTTTAGTGACATCAATTTAGAGCAAGAAAAAGTTTCCCAAATGGGGTACTTGACTTTACTTGAATACTTCGGTTCTGAAACTCAAAAACGAAAATTTCAGGAGTCGGCTGACCGGCACTTGCGAACTACTACTGCTTCAGGCACCGCATGGCAAGAAAGACTGATGTAATGGCGTCGGCTGAATGCTTTATACCCCTGACTACCTGACATCATGGAAGATGAGACAGCAACCGACGCAAGACCCAAGACTTCCGTAATCAGGCCGACTGAGGGCTACTGCAAGTAGATAACCCTAATGTGATGACTGCAACAGTGAAACACGAAGAACATCTACACTCTTCCAATGAGAGATCCTTGGTTTCACATATCCCTTATCAGTCTTATCTTTTGGACTGGGGATGAAAGCCTGGAATGTTTAGCCATCATTGAAACTGGAGAAACCATGCAGTCAGTTTGAGGCTTTGAAGATCTGGATGAGTCTGACCAGAGGGGAGGGACAGAAGATCTGGAATTGGTTCCAGTGTCCATGGTGGGCAATCAGGTGAAAACATAGTTAGGTGACCAGAGTTGTCAAGGCCAGAAAGGTACAATGAGGATTACTTTGCTCTTCAACCTGTGTGCTTTCTGAAGAAATCTGGGAATCAGGAGAAAAGGACAGTATGCACAGAGAAGACTGGGGGGAGCGGCAAGCATAAAACTAGAGCATCTCTTGGTAACTGTCCCTGAAGAGGTATCAAGGCAAAAGAACTGCTGCATTTCTTGAGAGAGGACACAAATAGTTTGCAGCATGGTTGACCTCATTTGAGAAAGATCATGTTTTACACTGACTGATTCTGAGACCACTCATGAGGCATCCAAAAAACTCCACTAAGCCTGTCTGCCAGAATGTTGTACTCCCCCATAATGTGTGCTGCACTTAAGAAATGTCTGGTAGAGATCGCCCAATGCCACACTCCAGAGGGTAAGATCTGGTTCCTCCCTGTATGCTGATGTACTACACTACTAAGTTTGCCCATTTGTATCGCAATCGCCCTAGAGAAAGCAGTGTAGTGCTTGGAACACTAAAAGGATCGCTTTCATTTCTACGATGATGACATGCAATTTGGTCTTCTGTGACATCCACTTGCCTTGGACCAAACTGTCCAACCCAATAAATGCCTCCCCCACCCCAGCTGGGAGGACCTCCGTGGTCAACATGGCATTTGGTGTGGTAAGAACAAAGTGGTGTTCTTGACCAACTTCCGAGGAATGAAGCCACCAGATGAGGGAGTCTCTGCACACCCATGACAACCTGATCGGATGGTTTAATGGATGTTGGTGTAGCAACCACTGGAACCGAAGCCCCACGTACTAAGCATGCTGGAGAAACTGGTACTTCCAAAATCTGTCTGATAAGCAGCCTTAAATTTTAAATCCTGTCTGGTGTCAGGTAGGCCAAAGTTTTGGTCATGTCCAAAAATGCTCTTACAAAGTCTATGATATGAAGAGGTTATAACTAAGATTTCTTCATACTGATGGTTATAGGTCAAGAGTGGAAACCAATTGTAACAGATAGACAGTCCCTGGCTTAGATGAGTAGATGCCTGGTTGGAACAGTTAGGAGTCAGTCGTCCAGGTAAGGAAATACGTGGAATCCCCGCAATCTGAGGTGAGCTGCGAATACTACCCTGCATTTGGTGAACTCCCTGGGGGCTGTGGTGAGACCAAACAGAAACACTCTAAATTGATAACAGCTGGCCCTCAGCCTGAGGTGAAGACACCTTCTGGAGCATATGTCCATTTTGATATAGTAGTATGCATCCGTAAGGTCTACAGAGCACATCCAGTCATCCAATTTCAGTAGAGGACTGCACCGTGACCATCCTAAACTGAGTTTTTTTTACTGATTTGTTCAGAGATGTCAGAACAAGAATTTAACTCAAGTCCCCTGTCTTTTTTTAGTACGAAAAGAATTAGAGTAGATGCCAGACTCAAAATTTGATTGGGAGGGACCTTCTGGATGACTCTCTTTTGAACCAGCTTTGAAACTTCTAAAGCTGCTGCCTCCTCCTGATTGGGTGGAACATCGGGGAAGTAAGCTCTTGGTATGGGAAGATTTAAAAAGAGAATGCAGTAATCTCTGAATACAATCCTTTGCACCCATCCGCTGTTTGTAATGGCTAGCCAGGCTTCTCGATGCAAGGATAACCACCCCCCACTACCTCCAGAGAAGAACAGTCTGGCCACGTTTCAGGAGCATTGAAAAGGTCCGTCTGAAAACGATTCCCCAAAGCCTTGATTCTGAAGACCTCCTCTGCCATGAGGGTGGCGTCTCCCATTACAACTGTTTCTCCCCCTCTGCCTCTGGGGGATACTCTCCCAGAGTTTTTCTGAAAAGGACCATGAGGCTTCTTGAACCACAACTTTTTACCACAATGCTGATTCCTGGAGAAGGATTCTTTGTCAGGCAGAAAACTGGATTCCGATGGCAGACAAGGTCTTTCCCATCTTACTCGCTACAGGAGAGTGCACTGCTGACAGTGGGGCCAAACGAAGACGATCCATCAAAAGGTACATTGACTAATGATGGCTTGAAAGGTTCTGCAAAGTCACACAGCCAAATCCAAGCATGGTACCTAATGGCAATGCCTGAACCAGCGGCCCTTGAGGGACCCTCTGCAGCATGGAAAATTAACCTCATTGATGGGCTGGAAATTGATTGAAGAGCGGCCATTCTGGAAGAAAAGGTCTTCTATTCCTCAGAGATGGACTCAGAGCCAGAGCTATAGAGTTCCTTCACTAAGTCCCTCTGTAGCTTCAAAAAGTGAGATAAATTCTTAGAACAAAAAAAGTGTAGAGCCAGCATACAGTGACCTGAAAAAGAGGTTTATTATAAATGTATATAAAACAGCAAAACCGACCGGTTTCGGCCAGACTGTATCACAGCCTTCTTCAGTGTAAAGCAAACAGAAAAACAATGCTGTTTAAATATATGCTTCTCATAGGTCATTGGTGGATATCTAAAATTGTTCATTAAGCCCAGGTGGAAACAATCCACCTAGTCTGATAATCCATTTCTTTTCTTTGGCATTTAAAATGGAATGCCAACCTGTCTTATTGGAACGATTCCCTTGTATACTGTCAATAACCATAAAAGAAAATTTAGCAGTAGTGTGTGTCATTTGATGTTTATAAAGTGCATTATGAGCTCTTTTATTCTTGATATTACTAATGTGTTCAGATATACGTAATCTTAATGGGCGGGAAGTTTGTCCCACATAAAAAGAGCCACAATTGCATGTTGCCAGATATATCAACCAATCACTACTGCAGTTTGCAAAGAAATGAAGATCATAAACTGAAGAACAATTCCTGCTAGAAAATTGCTTAGATTTACATACATATTGACAGTTGGTACAATGACCACAAGGAAAACAGCCACACAATGATTCTCCCATTAACGTTGTTTGTAAGAGTTGTGAGTTGTTCAAGTATTTCCACGTTTATAATGATTAAAAAAAGAACTGAGATTTTTCCCTTTCCTGAATGAAAATAAACATCTATCTGGAATAATGCTTGCAAGCTCATAATCACATTGCAGAATATTTCAATGTCTATGCACACTTTGAATTAGACTGTCAGAATTTCTGGCATAGGTCGTTATAAACCTTATGGGTTGTGATGATGTTGCTGAATGATCTCTATAAGTAAGAAGTTCTGATCTATCCATTGAGTTAACGTGATAACTAGCCTTTAGTACAACTCCGATCCTATAACCCCGGGATTTAAATCTGCTGGTTGAATCACCCTTATGTTGTTGAAAGGAAGAATCCTCAGAACAAATACGTTTTACACGTATGAATTGTGATTTTGGAATGTTTCGTGCAATATGAGATGGGTGATAACTGGAGGCATGTAAGATGGTATTGTATTGGGGGTACTTCCTGTACACCTCAGTACCTATCACCCTTCCATACTAGCCAAACATCTCCAGATGTCAATATATTCAATGAATATATTGTTGTGGCAGTCATAAATGATATGTTTTTCAACATAAGCCATAAATAGATCCGCATATAAGGGGGCAAAGGATGCCCCCATTGTTGTTCCTTTAGTTTGCCAATAACAATTATCCTTGTAATAAAAGACATTATTCGTAAGGACATGTTTGGCTAGACCCACCAAAAATGAATTGAAGTTCGATTCATATAAGCCCGATACTTCTAACCAATAGGCCATTGCATCCAAACCAGCTTGATGGGGGATGTTGGTATATAAGGCACTTACATCCAATGTGCATAAAAAACACTCAGGTTCCAACTGTGTGTCTGAAATAATCTGCAAAAAGTTGGTCGTGTCTTGCAATCGTGATTGTACCACATGTAACAAGGGTTTTAGATGTTTGGTGAGATACAAGGATAAAGGCTCAGTAATGTACCCTTTACAAGATACAATAGGTCTGCCAGGTGGATTTAATGGGTCTTTATGAATCTTAGGTAGAAAATAAATGTATTGAGTTGTAGAATCCTTGACCATAAGTTGGTGCATAACCTCATTGCTAATGATAGCTTCATCCCTGGCCAAAAGCAAAAACTGATCAATCTGTTTTTTTAACCTGAAAGTAGGATCAATAGGCATAATGGAATAATATCTCTGATCAGAAAGCTGTGTGTTTGCTTCATTATCATAATCACACCAACTGAGTACAACTACAGCTCCACCTTTATCTGCAGAGATAATAACTATATCTTTGTTGTTTTGGAGTTCCAGAATAGCTTGTTTTTCAACCAGGGTAAGATTGTTGGATTTAAAACGTATATCCAAGCTAGGAAAATGAAGATCTTTGAGCACGCTATTCTGGAAATGATGTACCATAGGATGCATGGGGGGAGAAAAACTGGATTTGTGATAGACAAATGTATCCTTGTTAAAGTTACTATCAGTATCTCCAAAAAACAGTTTCAAATTTAAATTTCTGCAAAAAGACATGACATCCTGAGCCAATGTATCTTCAGGAACCATGAAGCCAGGTATGAAAGTAAGACCTTTATTCAAAATGGACATGTGGATGGATGACAAGTCAAAATTAGACAAATTTAAAACGTTGTTTGAAATAACATTCAATTGTTCATTGCCATTTTCAATAGACCCTGAATATTGTGTACGCCTTCTATGTTTCCACCCACCCCGCTGATATTTGGACCTATAGGGATCGATCCAGGTATCCTTTTAGGGGTCGGTGAGCCTGATGCTGCTGGGGACTCATTGTCAGTACAAGATGAAATGTCATCTGTGGATGACCCTGTGTCTGCACTCCGTCTTCTTAAAATGGACCTTGGTCTCTTCCTTTTGTTAGTATGTTTGGGAAAAGATGTGAATCGTACATGTTTGACATTAAGAGAAAAAGGGTTGGCACTTTTGTAATCTTCTTGGTCTCTGGAAAACTTTTTAGTTTTTCTGGACCTTAACTGTTCATCAAAATTTTGTAAATTAGTGGCTACATTATTAAGTAATTTTTTAAAAAAAAGGTTCCTCCTCAAAAGATTTCAATTCACTAACTGATTTGTTGACCGCATCCATATTTCTATCAATTGCTCGATCATGAAAATTACCCAAAGCTACAACAAAGGCCATAGTGGCTTATTCTTGTATTTTGGACCATTGGCTATTTAATTCATAGTCAGCATCCATCACATGAGGTTGTGTTCGTATCCACAATCCTCTCGGAGTTATTCCTTCTGCAATATATGCCTTAAATAATTTCGAATGCCAAATATTGGATCATAAAGATCTTAGATGTTATTTGAGATTACCAAAAAGAGTTGCATAGATAGATTCAGGACTGATAGAACCATTTCTATTTGTATTATCATGGGTAGATGAACTGAGCCCAAAAGCTCCAAGGTCCTCCCTATCTGCAGCCAAACCAGTAATAAAACTGGACAGATCCATATTAGGATCAGATTTATAGTTTTCAATAGACTAGATGAAAGATATCCAAAATGACTGACTATAATAGCCAAGTACAAACCGCTACGTCAGCTTGATGTATATTAATAAACAGAATCCAAAAGTTAGAAGAACAATAGCAGCCTAACCAATAATAACCAAAGATACTGATTATTGATAGAGCTGCGTCCCGCAACTTATTGACTGTTACTATACTGCGCAATATAAATTTGGGCAAAAATTATGAAGAGGCCAATGAACATATTCATGTGAAGGGGTGCTGAGAGATATGAATCAAATAAAATAAGTTATTTAATAGAAAATAGACTGATTAGAAAACGGATGCAATCAACACCAGTATAATCAAACTTTAAGTGTAACCACGTAATTAGTTTTTGATCTGAAAATCAAATATATGTAAAACAGGACATAAACTGATGGCTTGGGTAATGCTATCCAAATAATCACGAGCTATACAATGCTGAACATTAAAACTGGATAGCAAAAATATTGCAATAAGATAAGCTCATAGATAATGACAATTGAAGTCTGAAATATTAGTAAACATGAACACAGAACAATGATGATGGTAATATTAATGCCAATAATTCAGCTAGAATGACAAGTCACTATCTACATTGAACTAATTCCAAAAAATGTTTCATTACAAAACAGTATGCTTCGAAGAGGGATCATGTAAATATCCAATTTTGGTCTAATAATGCCCCCAAAATATCAAAAGAAGAATTTGGAAAAATCTAACAATTGCAAAATTGTACTCAAACACATGAATATGCCAAGGACCAAGTCTAATAAGGTCCTGAAAAACAATGATTAACAAAAAACAATATTTGAATTGTATGAAATATAAAGAAATAGTACCATGAATTTTCATTAAGATCCAAAGAATAAAGTCCCCACTAATGTATAACAATACGTTGTGTCAAACTCATGTGCTTTTTACTTAATTAAACACATAAGATGCAGTATGCTGAAGGACAGTATCTATTAGTCCAAATCATCCAGGACAATAAGCCTTGCCCGTGGTATAAAGTCACAAACCTCTATGTCAGCCAAGCATAAAAAAGGCTTTTATGCGTCAGAAAAATGCTTGCTGCACTACTTATAGTTCAATATAAAAGATTTTAAGACCATAGTTTAGCTAAATCCTGGCTTTTATACAAAAGACTACAATGCTGTCCTTAATAAGAGTCCAAAAATGAACAATAAAGCAAAAGACACACTCGTATGTTGAATGTAATACGAAATGATTTTCCACAAAGTTCCCATAAGTAAACGAAAAACTTCCCGCCCATTAAGATTACATATATCTGAACATATTAGTAATATCAAGAATAAAAGAGCTCATAATGCACTTTATAAACATCAAATGACACACACTACTGCTAAATTTTCTTTTATGGTTATTGACAGTATACAAGGGAATCGTTCCAATAAGACAGGTTGGCATTCCATTTTAAATGCCAAAGAAAAGAAATGGATTATCAGACTAGGTGGATTGTTTCCACCTGGGCTTAATGAACAATTTTAGATATCCACCAATGACCTATGAGAAGCATATATTTAAACAGCATTGTTTTTCTGTTTGCTTTACACTGAAGAAGGCTGTGATACTGTCTGGCCGAAACCGGTCGGTTTTGCTGTTTTATATACATTTATAATAAACCTCTTTTTCAGGTCACTGTATGCTGGCTCTACACTTTTTTTGATCTGATTCATTGGTTTTTTGAGCCATGCATTTCCCTTCGTGCAGGGGGTCTTTTTGTGTGATAAATTCTTAGAAACCAAAAGGGGCAGAAGTGTAAACTCTTGCCAAACCTGTCCAAAGCCCTAGACTCCCTTGTTAAGGGGATGGGCACTGGAGCTTTCCAGAGCCACCTCATTTTTGGTGGCCGCCACAACAACCATGGCATCTACGGGGACTCCTTTGGTCCAATGAGATCTGTCCAAGGGGCACTAAGTATCC
Source organism: Protopterus annectens (assembly GCF_019279795.1). Classification (NCBI taxonomy): domain Eukaryota; kingdom Metazoa; phylum Chordata; order Ceratodontiformes; family Protopteridae; genus Protopterus; species Protopterus annectens. The sequence goes on along the minus strand of NC_056743.1, from coordinate 1,703,755,922 downwards.
AATCCACCCATTTGGAAAGGGGCTCTACAGTGTCCGGTTCCTTCCATGATCTGACAAATACTAGGACAATAAGAGAATCTGCGGGGGGGGGGGGGGGGGCACCTTTTTAAAAAAAGGCTATAAGGAACATAATATAATGAATACAATAACACAAATACACCAAGATAGCATTAAACCTGTACTTTTTGATAATCACATTACTTCAAGCAATAATAAAGTTAAGGACACAAAAACAGCTTTATTTAGGTGTGTTCTGCCTCATGATGTTCATACTCATCAAATACAGGATACTATTAAAAAAACACTGGCACATGTTTACAATATAGTCCTATTTTTAAAGGCATAGAAGTAGATAAGCTTACCTTTGGATATAAAAAATCTATAATTAAAAAAAAAACATCTTACGTTATAAGGAAGGAACAGCAGGAGTATATAAACACAGCATCTATATCCAAGTATGTAACCCAAAAGTGCAACAATTGTCAATACTGCAGGTATGTCTCTCCACAGAAACAACTTTTAAGCAACCAGTTAGCCTAAAACCATTCCATCTTAGATGCCATGGGACATGTAATACTAAAAACATAATATACAAGGCAAAATGCCTGAACTGCAGTGCCTTCTGTATACGGAAAACGAACAGAAAGTTCAAAGAGATAATCTGTGAACATATAACTGACAAACAGGCAGCTAGGCACAAATGCATTATGCATGCATATTAAACAGGCATCTCACAAATTTTGCTTTTTTTATTTTATAAAATATACAGGAAAGCTTAAGAAGTGGTGACATGAAGAACCACACAGAAATTACTGAAAATAAGTGGATAATACGTTTTAATGCACACTGCCCACCTGGATTCAAAGTGTGACAAACCCAGTTCTGAAAGATGCAATAAAATTAAATAATTTTGATATACAGACAGATGTAAAATTTTTAACAAGTTTTTTAGTTACATGTAGATATTTGTTAGTATTCCTAGTATGTGTAAAGTATTGCTGTATTAGTCTTGTGTGTTACCTCCTTAAAGGTGAAGTCACATGACTTTTTTCCTTTTTGTATTTAAATCATGTGTTTTAAATCTGCTGCCTATTTGCCTGAAGAAGCCTGCATTGGTGAAAAAGCCTGCATTGGTGAAAGTCTAATAATAACTAGCAAGCTATAATAGGTTCATACTAGGCTATCTGCCCTAGGGCATTTATAAGCCTAGCCACAGTGTGCTTGGCTTTCGCCACCCATTTTAAATTAATTTTGCTATGCCTTTTTTTGAGGTTAGTATACTGTGCCTCTGTCTAACAGTGACACAGAACTGATAGCCAGGGTAAACCTACGATCTCCCATCCACTCATCAAGATTCCTCTTGAACAGAGTCAATGTGGGATTCTGCCTAACCTGGACTGGGATTTTATTCCAGGGTGAAGGGAGCCTCTGGGTTATGAATCTGTCCCTCCAGCATGTCCTATTTATTTCAGTGCTGAGGTTCAAGTCTCTCGAGCGCGTAGTGCGATGGGATTTGGATTTTCTGAGGTGTAGCATGTCCATTAATTCCGGGATGGACATGGCTTTATACGTCAGGCACAGATCGCCTCTGAGCAGGTGGTATACCACTGAGTAGAGCTGGAGTTTCTTTAACCAAGCAGCATATGGCATCTGTTTGAGCCCTTTGATCCTCTTGGTGAGGTACTTTTGGGGTCTTTCCAGTTGCTGCAGGTGTCTGGTAAGGTACATCCCAAAAGGGGCATTGTACTCAATTATGGGCCTGATGAGGGATGAGTAAAGAGGCACGATGACCTCCCCTGATCTAGATGTGAATCCCTTCATGATTAGGTGGGCTATATAAAATGTTTTTCTAACCACTTTGGCCACGTGGTTGTCAAATGAGAGATTGCTATCAACTTGGGTCCCCAGGTCCCTAATGACTTCTTCTGTACTTAATGGATTACCACCTATGTGGCAATTTGTGGGCACTTAGTTTTTGCCAAAGGGGATGACTATACACTTTTTGGCGTTTAGCTTGAGGCCATGGCTCTGGCACCAGTTGTCTGTTTCTATGAGGCTCTTTTGGAGGATGCTTGTGTCGGCTGGAGAGTTGATTATGGCGCCCAGTTTGCAGTCATCTACAAACTTGGTCAGCCACAGTCCTTCCGTGTTGGGCTGTACCGCCAAGAAATATATACCGAACAAGAGAGGTCCCAGGACTGAGCCTTGCGGGACGCCACTTGTAACTGGTTTGGAGTCTGACATGGCTCCAGCAATTCTAACAATGTGGGTTCTGTCCTTGAGCCAGTTTGCAACCCATCTAGTGACATAGGGGTTTATATTTAAGCTGGTGAGCTTATCTATAATGCTCGAGTGGGGTATTGTATCGAAGGCTTTTGCAAGGTCCAGGTAGGCTGTGTGGACCACCTTCCCCTCGTCAATGGCCTTGGTGACTGTTTCAAAGAAATCGACCAGGTTTAAGAGGCAGGATCTGCCTTTAACAAAGCCAAACTGGGTAGGATCCAGTGTCTGTAGGTCCCCAATATCTTTATTTATGAGGTCCATGATGATCCTTTCCATAGCTTTGCAGACCAAGCTAGTCAGGCTTATGGGGCGATAGTTTCCAGGATCCGTTGAGGCACCACCTTTGTGGAGAGGGACCACTGTTGCTGTACGCCACTCTTTGGGTACATATCCTGTAGTAAGGCTAAGATTGAACAGTAGTTTTATGTTTGGGTTTAGCTCTTCTTGGAGTTCATGTAGGACGCAGCCCGGGACACCATCTGGTCCTATTGATGCTGTGTTTTTTGCTTTGGAGAGGGCGGCTCTTACCTGAGCATCTGAGATGTCAGGGGGGCAGCACTCTGTTGGGATAGATATTTGCCCTTTGGGTGGTGGTGGTGGGGGGGGTTTGCACTGAACCTGTCAGCTAGGATGTTGGCAATGTCTGTGGGCTCGGTGTATTTTTTGTCATTTTGCACTAATTCTGAGCATATCTGGGAATTCCCACCCAGGTTCCTAACATAACTAAAGAAAGCCTTGTGATTATCCTTGGTGTCCTGTGCAATTTTTCTCTCGAAGCTGGCCTTAGACGATTTTATGAGTGCCCGTAGTTTTTTGCTAATACTGATCAGAGATGCCTTCTCTTTTTGGGATTTTGCTCTATCATGTAGTAGCTTCCTCCTTCTATTGTATAGTTTGTTTATGACTGGGATCCACCAGACAGGACGTCTGCCTTTGGAGGATTGGGTCTTGGTTTTATTTGGGATTGCATGATCCATGCATTCCTGAAGGTGTTCATAGAATGCATTTATAAAGGATTCTGCGGTCTGGGCCGTATTTTCCACAGGCCCGGGGCCTTTGAAGGATTCCGCCTCGGTTTTGAGGCGTGTGAAATTTGCTTTAGAAAAGTTTTTCACTGTGGTTTTCTGGGCAGGGGGTGGGGTCGGGATGTGAATATCCAGTGAGATTAGTTTATGGTCTGATCTTACCAGTGAGGGATACACTTCTGGTCTGGAGCATAGTGTCCCTATGTTGGTGATGATCAGGTCCAGTATGTTTTCCCCTCTTGTGGGAGTGGTAACAAGTTGTTCCATAGCATTTGAGTTCATAAATTCTAGGAACCTTTGGGCTAGGGTATTGGAGCTAGAGTAATGCTCCCAGTCTATGTTTGGGTAGTTGAAGTCACCCAATATAATGGTGTTTGGAGAGACCTTCATATTTTCCAGTATTCTCAGGAAGGCCGAGTGGGGTTCCTGTGTTTGGGAGGGTGGTCTGTAGCAGGCTATAAACTGGAAGGAAGTTTTACCCACTGTTAGTTGCACATGGATAGTCTCTGATGCTTCGTGCTGTGCCACCAACCTGGAGGTGTGGGTATCTTTGACGAATATTGATACTTCCGCTCCTTTTGTGGTTCGGTCCAAGTTTTGGGGCCGAAAAGCATGGTATGAGGTATAACCTGGTAGTGCTGGGGTGCTCTCGGGAGCCTTGAACCAGGTTTTGGTTACTGCACAGATATCGATGTTCTCCATGCTAAGGAGAGTTTCGAGTGCGTGCATCTTGAGGTTTAGACTTCTGGCGTTGAGTAGCATTACTCTTAGTTTCTTATCCCTTGTGATACCTATGGAGGTGGGTTTGTCTTTTGAGCCTTGCCTAAAAAAGGCACTATGGGGGTAGCAAGAGCCTTTGCCAATATCCGAAAACCCAGGGGTGAAAGGTGCAAGCCGTCCCTAGCGAAGCATCGTGGCTAGTCAAGCATGTGTGTTGGGAGGGTGGCCTAATGGTTAAGGTGTTTGCCTTACAAATACAAGATGCAGGGTTTGAGTCTCACAAGGGATAATTGCTAGGCTTAAAATGGCTCGCAAGGGCAGTTAGCTTAGTATGAACCTATGTCATCCCAGGCTGACAGGCATTGGATCCCCTTTGAATGACACCAATACTTAAGCCAATTGTTGAAATTGATCATCTTGTCTTCATATTGTGGCATCATTCTTGGTGAGGGTAAGATGCTACTCAAGGTCAGGGTCATACCGGCCTGGGCTACATGCTCAGAGAACTCCTCTATGTCTCTTTTCATGTAGTCCAGGGAGGTACGTCTCAGGTCATTCACACCAGCATGGACAATGACTGAGTCATATTTGTACTTGCCTAGGAGTGACCTGAGTGCTTGTGTTCTGTGGCGGATCCTAGCGCCCAACAGGCAGCTCACCGTGACCTTCTCCTTGTTCAGCCTGGTGAACGGGACATCAGTGTACCTGGCGATACAGTCACCTATTACAAGTGTATCAGGTGTGTTGTTTAGCCTTAAGGGCTGTGACTGTTTGGCACACTGGCTTTGTGAGCTATGTGTTGCACATGTTTTGTTTAGGGGTAGCGGTTGCTTGGGTGTCTGCTTTGGAGGTCTCTGCTGCTTAGGCAGATTTTTATTTAGAGCCTCCGAGTATGTTTTTGTGTGTTTATGTGTTTGGTTTGTTGCCGTGGTAGGTCTATGTGAGACTGGAATTGTAGTGAGTGTGGTTTCCTTCTCCTCCTGACTGGTTACGCCAGTACTGAGTTGAGAGAGCTTAGCCTCCAGTTTGGCTATATGGTTGCATCTCTCACATGTGTTGGAATTTGTTGGGAGGAGGAGAGGGTTGTCTGTGTACATGAGGCAGTTGTAACATTGCCTCAAGATTCCCAGATTCACCAGCTGGACCGGAGAGGAGATTGACAACTGACCTTTGGACATGCTAGAATAGTATTGGGAATTCCTTTATAATTGAAAAAAGGGCCAATGGGGAACAAGGTACTCAAGGGGAGTTTGTGAGGGTGTAGTGCTTTTAATTTTTTAGAGCTGACTTATATAATTGCTTTAGTGAGCAAGTGCCAGGTAACTTAAATGCAATGTGTTACAGGTAACTTAAATGCAAAAATGACAAACAGTAACTTTCTTTCAAGTGAAACAAGGAAATAAGTACAGTAAGCAATGCAGATATCACTAATAAAGTTCCTCCTGTTTAAGTATTGAGTGTCGTGGTGCCGGTTTATTTCACAATGTTTTACTGCACAAAGTAAACATTCCAGAAAGCAATGCAAAATAGTTATAAACTCTGAAATATAGTCGGTACAAAATATATGCTGAATGCTACCACAAGTCTGTTTCAGTAGTGAAGTACTCATAGGTAGATACTAGGCTACTGGCACTAGGGCCTATATAAGCCTAGCCAAAACGGTACCCTGGCTTTCGCCACCCAAGAAAATTATTTTCCTCTGCCCTGTCGAGCAGAGCCACAGAAGTGATCCCCGGGGTGAATTTCCTATTTCCCATCCAATCATCAAGATTTTTCTTCAAGAGTGCTAATCGTTTGCTATAGACAGGTAGTTTGTTCCAGAGCATGGGAAGTCTCTGGGACAGGAATCTATCCCTCCAATATGTTCTGTTTATTGTGGTGACAAGGTTTAGGCCCCTAGAGCATGCAGCATGGAGGGATTGGGATTTCTTTAAGTTGACCATGTCCAACAGCTCTAGGTTTGACATAGCTTTCTATGTTAGGCATAGATCACCTCTGACTAGGCGATATGCAACAGAGTAAAGCCGGAGTTTGAGACTGTCTGCGTAGGGCATCTGTTTGAGGCCGGTAATCCTCTTTGTGAAGTATTTCGGCGGCCTTTCCATTTGTTATAGATGTCTTATGAGGTACATACAAAAAGGGGCGTTGTACTCTATAATGGGTCTAATGAGTGATTAGTAGAGAAGAACAATTACCTCTTTTTTCCTGGATGAGAAACCTTTTGTGATTAAGTGTGCCACACAGGATGTCCTGACTACTGTGATGATGTGATTAAAGGAGAGACTACTGTCCCACCTGTGTCCCAAGGTCGCATCATACTTTCGGTGTTAAGTAGACTACCGCCTATGTGGTAGTTCATGGGTACAGAGATTTTACCAAAGGGGATGACAATGCACTTTTTGGCACTGAGCTTGAGACCATGGTTTTGACACCAGGCATCTGTCTCAATGAGGCCCTTTTGAAGGACGTCCACATCGTAAGGAATTTCGATTATGGCTCCTAGTTTGCAGTCATCTGTGAACTTCGTTAGCCAAAGACAACCTGTGTAAGCCTGTACTTCAGAGAAGTAGATACCAAACAGGAGAGGACCCAGGACTGAACCCTGTGGTACTTGTCACTGGTCTGAAGTCGGATTTGGAGTCTGCTACTTTCACAGTGAGGGTTGCGTCAGTAAGCAAGTTGGCATCCCATCTTGTGACATTGGGATTTATACCTAGTTTAGTGAGTTTATAATTCCAGAGTGGGGGATGGTGTCGAAAGCTTGGGCGAGATCTAGATAGGCTGTGTGAACCACTTTACTCTCGTCTACAGCTTTGGTGACTGCTTCAAAAAAGTCTATCGAATTTAGAAGACATGATCTGCCTTTTACAAACCCGAACTGGGTGGGGTCCAGAGTTTGGAGATTATCAATGTCTTTGTTTATAAGTTCCATGATGATACGTTCCATGGCCTTGCAGACCAGGCTCGTCAGGCTAATGAGATGGTAGTTCTCGGGGTCTGTGGTGGCTCTCCCTTTGTGGAGTGGGATAACCATCACTGTGCGCCATTCAGTGGACAGAAAGCTTGAGGTGAGACTATGACTGAACATGGTACTTAGGAGGGGTGCCAATTCGTTCTGTAGTTCATGTAGAACGCAGCCTGGGATGTTGTCAATTCCCATGGATGCGGAGCTCTTGACTTTGTAGAGTGTGGTTTTTACCTGTGCAACCGTGTTTACAGGAACTTTGCACTGTTCTGGTTAGAGATTGACCCATTAGGGGGTGAGAGGGGGATAAAGTTCGCAATGAAACTATCTGCCAGATGTTGGCAATATCAGTTGGTTCTGTATATTTAGTGCCATTGTGCTGTAACTCAGTAGATCTGAGTGTTGCCATTGAGATTCTTGACATAGCTATAGAATGCTTTGTGGCCGTCTTTAGAATCAGTGGCGATTTTGTTTTCGTAACTAGCATTGGAGGATTTTATGAGGGATCTCAGCTTCTTACTGAAACTGACCAGGGAGTTTCTCCAGTCATGGGATTTTACTCTTTTTTGCAACAGTTTCTTTCTTCTGTTGTAGAGTTTGTTTATGGTAGGGGGCCACCAGACTGGCTTCCTTTTTTTGGAGGATAGCATGACCCATGCACTTGTGTAACTGCTTATAAAGTGCATTTGTGTAGGATTCAACAGTCATACCTCTATTGCCCAAAAGAGGCCTCCAAAGCAGAAACGCAAGCAACCTCCACCCCCCCCCAACACAACCCAAAAGACACATAGCCTACAGACTCAGTGTGCCATTCAACCACAGCCCATAAGGCATAACAATGTATCCAACACTCTAGTCATAGGTGACTCTATAGTCAGGCACACTGGTGTTCCACTCACCAGGCTAAACAAGGAGAAAGTTACTGTCAGCTGCCTGTCGGGTGCCAAGATCTGCCACAAAACGCATACACTCCGTTTACTCCACAACAAGTACAAATATGATTCTGTCATCATCCATTTTGGTGTGAATGACCTGAGACGTACCTCCCTACATGGAGAGAGACATGGAGGAGCTCTCCGATCTTGTAGCCCAGGCAGGTATGACCCTAACTCTGAGTAGCATCCTGCCATCACCCGGAATGATAATACCACAGTAGACACAATGATTTACTTCAACAATTGGCTAAGCTTCTGGTGTCATTCTAAGGAGATCCAGTATCTGTCTGCCTGGGATGACGTGATCAACAACAGAGATTGCCTGCACCTGTCGCCCTTGGGATTCCAGACACTGGCTAAGGCTATTGCCACCACTATAGTGCCTTTTTTAGGCAAGATTCAAATGACTAATTCACCAACATAACAGGTACAAGCAAGCAAAATCTGAGGGTAATGCTACTCAATGCTAGAAGTCTAA